>NW_027422739.1:0-247500 GCF_048934315.1 Petromyzon marinus
CATTTAGTATTGAAAAATTGGCAGTAACTGATGTACTCATGCAAGTTGCACTCATATACTTTATTTATTTTATTATCTTTCCTATACTTAGCACTGCTATCGTTTTATGTTCTAACTTTATAATCCCCTACACCTACTGGACATCTGTGAACATAGGTTCATAGCTCATCGGACTCCTCCTGCAGTAGAAATACAGATTATGATTATTGATTGGCTGTGTCGGGTGGAGGAGGATTTACAACGTAACATTTTACTCAAGTCAATACTGAGTCTTGTCTCAACTTATTAACTGTGATTCTAGTTGTGCTTGTATCTTAGGCGCCGTGGTGGCTAGATGTTAACTACCTCCCCTGGTATGCAGGAGGTAGTGGCTTCGATCCCAAACCTGACGATGCCTGTTGCCTATATGGAGTCTGCGTCTATTCCTTTCTCTCCCCATGTTGGTGTGGATTTTACTCCGGGTTCCCTGATTTTTTCCCTCCTCATTTAGAATCATCATGTGATTAGAGTATTTGGCTGCTGTAATTTCCACGTGATAAGCCGCTCATTGAGTTATAATTTGTGATATTCAGGTCGATTCTACAAAAAAGCTTCCTAGCTCAGTGGGCCTTACATGGTAAAATAAAAATAATGGTTTAGTTTAAGTTTATCATCATCCCTCCCAGCCGAGTGGAGTCGTGCACGGTGGAACTCGACAGAGAGATGAAGCTGCGTCCAATTGAGGCCAGACAACAGGACACTACGAGCACTCAGATGGAGCATCCAGAAGGAGCAGAGATCGAGGCGAGAGGAGAGGACATCGCGAACACTCATATGGAGCACCCAGAAGGAGCAGAGACGAGACCAGAGGACATCGTGAGCACTCAGACAGATCATCCAGAAGGAGTAGAGAGTGAGGAGAGACGACAGGGCATCGCAAGCACTCAGACGGAGCATCCTGAAGGAGCAGAGATCGAGTCGAGAGGAGAGAACATCGCAAACAGTCAGATGGAGTATCCAGAAGGAGCAGAGATGAGACCAGAGGACATCGCGAGCACTCAGACAGATCATCCAGTAGGAGTAGAGAGCGAGGAGAAACGACAGGGCATCGCGAGCACTGGGACAGAGCATCCTGAAGGAGCAGAGATCGAGTCGAGAGAAGAGGACATCGCAAACACTCAGATGGAGCATTCAGAAGGAGCAAAGGCGAGACTAGAAGACATCGCGAGCACTCAGACAGAGCATCCAGAAGAAGTAGAGAGCAAAAGTCGACCTCCAGAGCAATCAGACACAGACCTCGCCTCCATACCAAAGGTAATATTTTCATCAAACAAAGACAAAGTCTTCTTGGTTCTTTCGTTAAAGTCACATAGAATGGAAATAAAATAATAAAAATAAAATTCTCACGACGTTTTGGCCACAACACAAGTAGGCTTCTTCAGGTGGAGGAAAAGAACTCTCAGGACGACAGCGCTTCAATGAACGCTGCTAAGATTCGCAACGTCTTTTAAGCTAGGTGGGAGAAGTAAAGCGCCTTGACAAAGGAGTTTACATATCAAACAGGATAATTGAGCATTGAAATAGCGGTGTTAAAGTGTTGGATCAGCAGGATGTTAAAGTCAGAAATTCGCATGTAACTGGGAGATTAGCATGATGTTATTGTGAGAGATTAGCATGTGACTGGTCACGGAAATAGCTATGTTAAAATCAAAGTTTACATATCAACAGGGCCATTTAGTATATGGACGCTAAAGGACTGCAACTATCCAACTATCATACAATAAACCGATGTGAAAAAAACTAAGTATAAACTACATCAATATAATAAATGTACTCAATATATTCTTCAATAAGTTGAGCTATTAACATAAAGTAACTAGTAAACTAATAAAAAACTAAAATATAAACTACATCAATGTTATCAATAAACTCTATATACTCTCCAAACAGCTGAGCTACTAACAATAAGTCGTTATACATTACAATGCCATATGGCGAAAAAATGGGTGGTGGTATTTTCTTTTCAACGTTAGCACCACGGAAAGCGACGAGCTTTGTTCAGACGGACGAGTCCATCTATGCTCGGAACGAAGGAGGGGGGAGAAACAGCCACGATGCGCTGCTCTGTTCTGTGTTGCGTTACAACTATGTTATAAACTAGACTACAATACATTGCAATGTTATACCTTCCAATCTAAACTACATTGTATAATATCGTATACAGCCCAATGTAAGCTCTAACATTATGCATTATATTGATATGTCCCCAACTAAACTTTTTCTACATTACATGACTATACACCGTAATATACACTGCCATAGACAAACCCACCATTAAATTATACAATGCGTTACTATACACTACCCTATACTTTAGACTGTAAAATAGACTTGTAATATTACACTATGTATTATTCTACCAACCCTACTGTATACCACACTACTGTATATTCACTATACAATTACGATACCATATATTGCCTTATGAATTATGTTAAACATTACAATGTTAAACTATTTATTATACAACATGCATACCTTTGACCGTTGTGTGAACGGTATTTAGAGACATTGTCAGGGAATGGACTGCAGTCTGAAAGTCACCGTATAATACAATCAATTAAGAACCGAAATGGTTTATAACGTCTTTCCAATGGTTACTAAGCCAGAATCCATCTTCTCGGTTGAAATTGCCTCTGTGTTGTATATGTGGATGGCCTCATGAACGAATGTCTCATGGTAGCCGGATGGCTTGCAGAGAACCTCCGTGTCATGTGAGCCCACTAAATTATAACAGTGATCTGCCACGGCTGAGGTGTTCGTCCTACCGTGTTTCAAGTCTGCTTTATGTTCACGGATGCGGTCCGAGATATGTCGTTTGGTTTCTCCAATGTAGCTGCTACCACAGAGGCAACTTAGTTTGTAGACGCCCGGGTACTGTATGTCTGGAACCACATCTTTTACAGACGGAACCAGATCACGCATTTTATGTACTGTGTTGAATCGGACCTGGATCTTGTGTTTATTCAGGATTTTGGAGATCTTTTTTGTGACCCCCGCAATGTAGGGTAAGGTGATGGTTTTGAATGGCTCCTCAAGAGAATCCTTCTTCATGGCTGGAGTGATGGTTTTGCGGATTGTGTAGTCGGAGTAACCATTAGCCTTGAGAGCTTGGTGTACGTGCTAGAGTTCACTGGCAATGTGTTCCTGGTCGGAAATGCATTGGGCTCTATGGTATAGAGTCTTGATGAGGGAGTTCTTCTGGGACGGATGGTGGTGGGAATCTGGTTTTAAGTAAACATCCATATGCGTAGCTTTCCTGTAGACACAGTGGCTCATTGAACCATCAGGTCTCCTTTTAATTAGGACATCCAAATAGGGTAGCTTGCCATCTTTTTCGACTTCCATGGTAAATCTGATGGCTGGGTGTATGGAATTGATGTTAGAGCTTACATTGGGCTGTGTATACGATATTATACAATGTAGTTTAGATTGGAAGGTATAACATTGCAATGTATAGTAGTCTAGTTTATAAAATAGTTGTAACGCAACACAGGACAGAGCAGCGCATCGTGGATGTTTCTCTCCCCTCCTCCGTTCCAAGCATAGATGGACTCGTCCGTCTGAACAAAGCTCGTCACTTTCCGTGGTGCTAACGTTGAAAAGAAAAAACCGCCACCCATTTTTTTGCCATATGGCATTGTAATGTATAACGACTTATTGTTAGTAGCTCAGCTGATTGGAGAGTATATAGAGTTTATTGATAACATTGATGTAGTTTATACTTAGTTTTTTCACATCGGTGTATTGTATGATAATTGGGTAGTTGCAGTCGTTTAGCGTCCATATACTAAATGCCTCTGTTGATATATAAACTTCGACTTTAACATAGCTATTTCCGTGACCAGTCACATGCTAATCCCTCACATTAACATCATGCTAATCTCCCAGTTACAAGCTAATTTCTGACTTTAACATCCTGCTGATCCAACACTTTAACACCGCTATTTCAATGCTAAATTATCCTGTTTGATATGTAAACACCTTTGTCAAGGCGCTTTACTTCTCCCACCTAGCTTAAAAGACGCTGCGAATCTTTGCAGCGTTCATTGAAGCGCTATCGTCCCGACAGTTCTGTTCCTTCACCTGAAAAAGGCTACTTGAGTTGTGGCCAAAACGTCGTGATAATTTTATTATGTTTTATTTGTATTATTTTATTTCCATTCTACGTGACTTTACCGAAAGAACCAAGAAGATGAATCCCTGCAGTCACGAAAGCTTTAAATCGAAAATTAAATGCGAAGTCATTGCTTGTCAGTTAAATAAGACCGAGCATCTGAAATCACGCGATGCGGTGACCATCTTTGTTTGATGAATGGATGAACGAAGTGTGGGTGATGGTTAATGCTCCTAGACGAGATTAGCAAGCTATTGTGATTCATTTGTGGCAAGCACTCTGGTGTTGGACCAGAAGACGCCAAAAGGCGTACAACTCAAAAACAGCGCACTATCAGAGTATTGAGGGCTCGGGGTGAGCATTTAACACCAGTGGAGACTAGGCTCTAAGAAAAGCCGTCTCGGGTGTGGACCAATCAAATTCAAGGACAGTGCATATTATTATCAGAGTTGTCTCTTTTGTTTGCATTTTGATTGCTTGTGTTGTGGTTATTGCAAACACGATGCCTTGAATAAAGGTGTCAGTTTTTGTGCCAGTTAAAAGGGTAAAACCTATTACTATTACAATATTCATATTATTCATCGGAGTAAGTTGTTGTTATTTGGACAATCGCACAAAGTGAACCTTCTGTCCCGTGGATGGGAATGCATAGGAGGAAGACGAGTTTTGGAAGAGCATGATCAGTGACTACCTCAAGCCTCTGGAGGAAGATGACGATCACAGGAAACGCGTGAAGCAGGAACTCTTCGAGATAAGAAACAAGGTACTGGCAACGCGTCATCGCGAGTACCGGAGATGCTTCGATAACAGAAAAATTGCGTTTCAGCGACAACGCGTTGTGCAAACAGCAGGCGTTAAGCGAGTACTTACCGTACTTGGCATGTGGTAGAAGAAGATTTAAACGGCATTGAATTACCTATGCCTTATTATTCCTACGAATTAATTGTTAATTGTTCCAATAATCCGCTAATCCTGTAAAATACATGAACAATAAAACAATAACAACAGAAGTGACCATTTGGCGTCGAGAGTGGACAGTGGGGGAGGAAAATGAACGCACAAAGAGGGGATCCATAAACAGCCCGGGGTCATCCCCCCCGCCACTCGGCCAATGCAATGTAAATCAGGCCTGGTCTGTCTGTCCCAACGTGCAGGGCACTTTCGTCTACTTCATGATCAATGCACTGTGGCTGGTGGCGACCCTGGCACTGCAGTTCGTGGGAGCCGACCTCTACATCCAGATCCCGAGCACGAAGAACGAGGGGACGGTCATCGACGTGCTGCCCTTCGCCTTCATGTTCCTCATCACCTTCTCCAGCATGCTCATTGTCCAGTTCCTGGCCATGCTGTACCACAGGTGAGGAGGAGGGGAGGGGGTCGACCCATGCGTGGCCATAGGGGGTGTGTGTGCATGCCGACTCAGTGACCAACAACAGTAACGATTATCTGAAATGGTCCTGGACTTCCCCCCTTGTGCCGTACCGGCCTTCATAGGTGCCACTCGCTGACAGCACTTGCCCCAACAGTATCTTAAGGCTATCCAGGAGATCCATGTCTTTGCCTTTATGTGAGTGTGGGCAGTGTGCTTATGACCAGCTCCGGTTTCGCAGCCGAGGTCTCACTCCGAAACAGTCGGGCAGCATTATCTTTTCATCGGCTGTGTAACACTGGGTGGAAACTACTTGGTTTGTCATTCCATGCGAAGCTCCAGATTTTCTTTGACCACATTGATATCTTCCCTTCTTTATTCTTTCGAGAAGGATGTTGAGGTGTCTAAAGTAACATCTGCACCGGTTAGAAACATTCAGGTCACCCTGCCTACAATGCATCCTGGGTTTAACCAGACTGGATTGTGTCAGGAGCTCACAGATTCTTAAAAGATCTAGACACACTCCCATTGGTGAGCTCCTCTCACAAGCGTGGCTGTGTTGGCTGGGTCATGTAGCCCCCATGCCCAGCCACTGCATGGCAAAGCAACTATTATTTGGCAGGATAGATCAGACTAAAGGGCACGGCATGGGCTAGGGAAAAAAAGGAATGATATGGTTCCCTCAGCACCAGGCCGCTGAGTCTCCGCCTTATGAGATTCAGGAAAGGCTCTAATGCCAGGGCATAAAGTTGGCCCGACAATGGGCATCCCTGTCTCACTCCTCGCTCGAATTTGACCGGGGCAGTGAGGGCGCCGTTGATCTTGATCATGCACTCCGCCTTGGTGTAGAGTAGGCGGATCGTTCGGACAAAGGCATCCGAAAACCCAAGGTCTTGAGGGTTCCTCCTCTTCCTCCCCCTCCTCCGTTCCGAACACAGATGGACTCGTCCGTCTGAACAAAGCTCGTCGCTCTCTGTGGTGTTAATCCCTCATACTAACATCATGCCAATCCCCCAGTTACATGCTAATTTACTGTTGATATCTAAACTCCTCTCCCCCCTCCTCCGTTCTGAACATAGATGGACTCGTCCGTCTTAACAAAGCTCGTCTCTCTCCGTGGTGCTAATCCCTCACACCAACATCATGCTCATCCCCCAGTGACTGTGTAAACGCCATCCCGCACATCGTGCACCTGAAGGGTTTCTCTCCCGTATGTGTTCTCTGGTGTGTTACAAGATTACATGACTGTGTAAACGCCTTCACGCACACACTGCACTTGAAGGGTTTCTCTCCTGTGTGTGTTCTCTGGTGTTTTTTAAGAGTAGATAAATCTGAAAATGCCTTCCCACACACAGTGCACTTGAAGGGTTTCTCTCCCGTGTGTGTTCTCTGGTGGTTCTGAAAAACTGATGGCCATGCAAAAGCCTTGTTACACACAGTACATTTGAAGGGTTTCTCTCCTGTGTGACTTCTCTGGTGCCGTGTCAGATTTCCAGTCCGGTCCGTGCTGTATGCACGCTGGTCGCATTGTTGACTTGTCGTACCGAGCTGCGCTGAGTGCCTTTGCTCCATCAGACCAATTCTGCAGAGGAAGCGTCAGCTGCAGACAGAAAAAAATAATATCCACACCATCTACACGTCAGGCACAGAGGAATGCACACGTGACTTACACGTCTATACTTATTAATATATTCATGATGTAGTGAAAAGTTTCCCAAATTCATCAGATTTGATGAACGTGCAAACGCCTTCACGCACAGAGTGCACCTGAAGGGTTTCTCTCCACGGGCTGTTATGGCACACAATGAGAGGGAAAATGTCATTAATATGCCTGGAAGCCCTCATATCTTCAAGATGAATGTTAACCAAAAACTCTAAGCACACAATTTCGGCTGTCTGACTACAAAATGAATATTTATGAAAGCTAAAATCAGCTGACATAGCAAAGGGTTTTGGAAACAATACTAATTGTGTTTTGCAGAAATGCATGAATTAATGTTCAATCACAACTTAGAGGTGTGAATCCAGGCTCAGATGTCCTTGAATGCTGGGGATGAACAGTTCCGACTTCAGCTGAATGTGTGTGCTGTGTTCACCTCCTGTTTCCATTCTTATAAAGAGTTCCAGAGGAAAACAAAAATAAACTATTGTTTTGATATAACCTCCGTGTTCAACAGAGTTGATAGACTATACTACAAACACAAACTTGACACTGTCACACACTGCCATGAGTAAACAGGTGGTGGTGTGACCAGAACCATGCTTGGCCACCTTCATCTGCTCAGCATTAATTCTTCCTCACTCCACCAAGTAATGAATCGAGGATCAATCAACATAGCCGAGGCTATCCGTGTCTCTGTCTCTCTCTCCCCTTGGTGAAGGTGTTCCCCTCCACACATTCAGAGTCAACAGCGGCACGCGCTTAGCGTCTTTGACCGATAGACATTGACGCACGTATTGTTGGTTCTTTCAGTAAAGTCACGTAGATAGAAAATAAAGATAACAGATCAAATTTAATAATTATTGCTTTAATAATTATTGCTTTATTTTAAAAAAAATATTTTTCATTTATTTGTATTATTTTATTTTCTATCTACGTGGCTTTACCGAATAAACCATGAATATTAATTAGCGAGTTACACCTCCCGCTGGCACTTCATGCAGTCACGAAAGTTTTAAGTCAAAACATTCACACACGTTGACAAAGCCTCACCTTGTGTTGTTGTGGGCAGGTCGCTTCTGATAACAAGAGCGGTATAGCAGCTCAAGCGGGATTGGCCTGCTAACAAAAGAACGAAAATAAAAACTGCGTGAATATTTACAATAAAACAAAGTTACAAAGTGGCGAGCCGGGTGAATACAAATTAAACTTAAGCGAGATAATTAAAGTGAATGCAATCAGGCGAGGGCAGGAGGCAAGGCCCCGCGTGGCTAGGCCCCGCGTTGTAAAGTTCCAACCTGGACATCGATTCCCATGCTCGCTGCTACTCAACTGACATCCCTGAGAGAGAGAGCGAAGCTCTACCTTGGTAAACAACAACAACCACCACAACCACAACAACCACCACCACAACAACCACAATCGCAATGAGAATTTCTCACCTCAGATTTCAGTGCAGGAAGCGATAGCTTCCTGTTACCTCGTGACGTCACGCGGTAGCAGGTGACGTGACGTCACTTCCGGGTCACGAGACGCGCTCCTCCCATGAGCTGCTCCGTAAATAAATAAATTATAGGGTAAATAAATTATGTTAATGTACCTCCCGTTATGTCGTGGGTGCTGAACCCGTCGCAATAAACTCGCGACGGCTTTAACGGATACATTATGTTAATGAGCCGCCAGTCACTGGGCGTAGCTTTGCCCAAATAAGGATTGGCACTGGACCGATATCGGCAGTGACCCAAGCGGAGGTGACGTCACGTTCAAGAGCGCGATGGACGGATGAATACCTTGGTGACATGACGTCACTAGCGAGGTACACCTCCCCCTGGCCTTTCACGCCGATGAAGTAATGCTGAGTGGTGACGTCACACAGCGGGATTGGAGTTTAAGTTGATTTAGATTCATTTTACATTGCTACCTCCCTTGGGTGCGTGGGCTCAGCTACAACAACGTGGACATTATTGTGTATACACTGTGTGTGTGTACACTGTGTGTGTGTACACTGTGTATATACACTGTGTGTGTGTGTACACTGTGTGTACGTATATACACTGTGGACATACACTGTGTATACACTGTGTGTGTGTACACTGTGTGTGTGCACACTGTGTGTGTACACTGTGTGTGTGTGTACACTGTGTACACTGTGTGTGTGTACACTGTGTGTATGTATCTCCTGTACGTGTAACTTTCAAGTGGTATGCCTTGTAACTGATGAATGATCCGAGCGTGCTCCCTATTTCAAAGACAATGAGTTGCTCCAGAGGCAGACGCTTCGTGAAACACAAAAGTACCCTTTGACCTGTATCACAAGAACAACGGGTCTCACCTGAGTTCTCTGTACAGGTTACTTCCAAACACACACACACTTTGTCCTAACATCACTTATTCAATGTTTGACCCTTATAAATAAAATGATGCATGTACACACAAAATCAGACAAGTGTTTAATCGAAATAATTGACAGGCATTTTAACAAAATTTAATTACTGCAGTGAAATATACTGCATCAGATAACATCTGATTAAGAAGCTCTTTAAAAAAATATGCAGCATCTGCTTAACAGTGGATGTAAAACATACTATTGTAGTGTCATTCAAAACGAGTAGGCCATTGCACGCTGGCGAATTCTAAACATTACCGACAAATTACAGAGGGGTCAAATACTTATTTCCCTCATTAAAATGCAAATCAATTTATAACATTTTTAACATGCGTTTTTCCGGATTTTTTTGTTGTCATTCTGTCTCTCACTGTTCAAATAAACCTACCATTAAAATCCTAGACTGATCATTTCTTTGTCTGCGGGAAAACGTACAAAATCAGCAGGGGATCAAATACTTTTTTCCCTCACTGTACATACATACATTCCCTCACTGTACACACAGTGTGCAGGTTGACTGAATGAGGCAGTGTCCAGGTCTGGCTCAGGTGTCACTCTGCCACTTGACGGTTAGCCGTGACGGAGAATCAAACTCGGGCGGTGGAGTTCATCGCGCACCGCGCTCACCGCGGCGACAACCGCTCCACCCCACGCGTTATTGAAAGACGAAATTTTCACCGAAAACTTTCGCGGCTGCAGGAATTAAAATATTCCTCATTTGCCGTCTACGTCTACGTGACTTTACCGAAAGAGCCGAGAATATCGATGTGAAACACAACACACGATTCGCAATAGCTAAACGGTTTGCGCCTCGGTACATGCTAATTTGTGTCCCATTGTCTCTGAAACCCAGTCCCTCCATCTCTGGCTATTTAAGGGCTCGGTACAGAGCTGCTTCACCTCTTAACTGTGTGCGTGTCTCCCCCCATAGGTCTCTCTATGGTATGTATTCTATCACTCGTAAATTTCACACTCAACTTACAGTTTAACAATCTTTGAAATAGCATATTCAACTAGACCATGCGTTGTGTTTTAACTGACCGTCTGTGTTGCTTTACAAAGTTTCCAAATTTTGCTAAACCCTGTTTGATTTAGTGTGATGCTCCGTCTCTCTATATCCCCTGGTATATCTGTGTTAATTCCTTCTCCTTAAGGGCTGTATATATCTGCGGTTACGTGTTTCCTCTACCTAATGATGATTGCTTGTGTTGCAATCGAAAAGTCGTATATTATGTAATTTTATTTTTTCTTATTTCTACGTAACTTTACCGAAAAAAACAAAGATTAATTCAGTGGATGTTTGTTCGATGCGACGGCGGTGTTGGCGCGTAGGGGGCTGCGTATTTGTGGAACGTCGTCGGTTCAGACTCAGAGTTTGCTGCCAGCGGTGGAGACCGCTGTGGCTCGCAGCTGTGGGCTTGTCGGAGCAAACCCGAAACTTGGGGGGGCTTGCCCCACTTCCTCCTCCCTCGGTGGCCGTACCAGACGAGAGCCGCTGACTTCTTTGCCAATGGAACCCATTTCAAAGCGTCTCTTCTTCTGCTGCTGCTCACCCAAGCATTGCCGCCACCCTTCCCAGATCGGCAGCTGCGAGCTCGTCGTGAAGATCCCTCATTGCTGCGACGCGAAAGACGACCACGATTACAAACAGCGTCTTACGACGACAATGCAACTGAAGATGTGGACAGCGGCGACTGGATGCATTGGCAGCTCAGGCTGCGGTACGGGAGAGTTTGATGTGTGCACGACCGTAGTCTCGCGTTATATATTAATACACACGCCTACTCGGGATGTGTGTTTTAAGAGAGAAGGGCCTTTGTGGTGCTCGGTTTTTTTGTTATCGCCTCTGACGGATTATGGCCTAAGTCGACCTTCGACTTTCATTTGAATGTTCAACCTCTTGACCCCGAGGAAGGCTATACACAGTTAATACCGCTCAGCTTATACAACAATAGCCTCGCTTTTACAGTTGTGTTTGATCAACCTCTTGACCCCGAGTAAGACTATACGCAGTTAATACCGCTCAGCTTGTATAACAACACCTCGATTTTACAGTTGTATTTGATCAACCTCTTGACCCCGAGTAAGACTATACACAGTTAATCTTGCTCAGCTTAAACAACAACACCTCGCTTTTACAGTTGCATTTGATCAACCTCTTGACCCCGAGTAAGACTATACACAGTTAATCCCGCTCAGCTTAAACAACAATAGCCTCGCTTTTACAGTTGCATTTGATCAACCTCTTGACCCCGAGTAAGACTATACGCAGTTAATACGGCTCAGCTTATACAACAACACCTCGCTTTTACAGTTGTGTTTGATCAACCTCTTGACCCCGAGTAAGACTATACGCAGTTAATACCGCTCAGCTATACAACAACACCTCGCTTTTACATTTGTATTTAATCAGTATCGTGTGATCTGCAAAAAGATTTACCCTGGAATGATCCAGGTCAGTGCCCAAGACATTGACATAAAGAGAGAACAAGAGGGGGCCGAGGATGGAACCCTGTGAAACCCCTTTTGTTATCTTAACACTGTTTGACCTCCAACCATCTGTGAATACAGTTTGTGTGCGAGAAAAGAGGTAATTTTTTAACCATTGTACTGTGTTCTCGGAAAAACCGAGGCAACTTAGTTTACTAAGCAGGGTGTTGTGGTCTACTGTATCAAAAGCTTTGGACAGGTCAAGAAAAAGACAGGCACAGTACTGCTTATTATCAAGGCTGTTGTGAATTTTATTCAAAGAGTCTAATGCAGCAGATGTGGTGCTGTATTTTTTTCGGAACATGGATTGTTTTAGATGTAGTAGATTGTTGGTGGACAGGAAACTGATAATTTGGTAGTTCAATAATTTTTCAAAAATTTTCATCAATGGGGACAAAATTGAGATAGGTCAGTAGTTATTGGGATCATCTTTAGGGCCCCCTTTGTAAAGTGGACGGACATAGGAATCTTTCCATTCTAGAGGAACTGATGCTTATTTGATGGACAGGTTGAAAATATGGGCTATAGGTGTGTATATTAGGTGACCAACATTTAGTTGAGCAAATACGGGAAAAACTATCTGCTCCGGTAGAGGAGGACCCTCGTGGGTTAGATCATGTCTCTGAGAGATGTTAACTACCTCGCCTGGTATACAGGAGGTCGTGGGTTAGATCATGTCTCTGAGAGATGTTAACTACCTCGGCACCCCTCGGCACCCCTCGGCACGGCCCCTGGACCCGCCCCTCGGCACCCCTCGGCACCGCCCCTGGACCCGCCCCTCGGCACCCCTCGGCACCGCCCCTGGACCCGCCCCTCGGCACCCCTCGGCACCGCCCCTGGACCCGCCCCTGGACCCGCCCCTCGGCACCCCTCGGCACCGCCCCTGGACCCACCCCTCGGCACCCCTCGGCACCGCCCCTGGACCCGCCCCTCGGCACCCCTCGGCACCGCCCCTGGACCCGCCCCTGGACCCGCCCCTGGACCCACCCCCCGGCACCCCTCGGCACCGCCCCTGGACCCACCCCTCGGCACCCCTCGGCACCGCCCCTGGACCCACCCTTCGGAACCCCTCGGCACCGCCCCTGGACCCAGCCCTCGGAACCCCTCGGCACCGCCCCTGGACCCACCCCTTGGAACCCCTCGGCACCGCCCCTGGACCCACCCCTCGGCACCGCCCCTGGACCCACCCCTCGGCAACCCTCGGCACCGCCCCTGGACCCACCCCTCGGCACCCCTATGCACTGCTCCTGGACCCACCCCTTGGCATCCCTCGGCACCGCCCCTGGACCCACCCCTCGGCACCCCTCGGCACCGCCCCTGGACCCACCCCTTGGCACCCCTCGGCACCGCCCCTGGACCCACCCCTGGACCCACCCCTCGGCACCCCTCGGAACCGCCCCTGGACCCACCCCTCGGCACCACCCCTGGACCCACCCCTCGGCACCGCCCCTGGACCCACCCCTCGGCACCCCTTGGCACCGCCCCTGGACCCATCCCTCGGCACCCCTCGGCACCGCCTCTGGACCCACCCCTCGACACCGCCCCTGGACCCACCCCTCGGCACCGTCCCTGGACCCGCCCCTCAGCACCCCTCGGCACCGCCCCTGGACCCGCCCCTCGGCACCGCTCGGCACCCCTCGGCACCGCCGCTGGACCCGCCCCTCGGCACCCCTCGGCACCGCCCCTGGACCCGCCCCTCGGCACCCCTCGGCACCGCCCCTGGACCCGCCCCTCGGCACCGCTCGGCACCCCTCGGCACCGCCGTTGGACCCGCCCCTCGGCACCCCTCGGCACCGCCCCTGGACCCACCCCTCGGCACCGCCCCTGGACCCACCCCTCGGCACCCCTCGACACCGCCCCTGGACCCACCCCTCGGCACCCCTCGGCACCGCCCCTGGACCCACCCCTTGGCACCCCTCGGCACTGCCCCTGGACCCACCCCTCGGCACCCCTCGGCACCGTCCCTGGACCCACTCCTCGGCACCCCTCGGCACCGCCCCTGGACCCACCCCTCGGCACCCCTCGGCAGCACCCCTGGACCCACCCCTCGGCACCCCTCGGCACCTATCGGCACCGCCCCTGGACACAGCCCTTGGCACCCCTCGGCACCGCCCCTGGACCCACCCCTCGGCACCTCTCGGCACCGCCCCTGGATCCACCCCTCGGCACCCCTCGGCACCGCCCCTGGACCCACCCCTCGGCACCCCTCGGCACCGTCCCTGGACCCACTCCTCGGCACCCCTCGGCACCGCCCCTGGACCCACCCCTCGGCACCCCTCGGCAGCGCCCCTGGACCCACCCCTCGGCACCGCTCGGCACCTATCGGCACCGCCCCTGGACCCAGCCCTTGGCACCCCTCGGCACCGCCCCTGGACCCACCCCTCGGCACCCCTCGGCACCGCCCCTGGACCCACCCCTCGGCACCCCTCAGCACCGCCCCTGGACCCACCCCTCGGCACCCCTCGGCACCACCCCTGGACCCACCCCTCGGCACCTCTCGACACCGCCCCTGGACCCACCCCTCGGCACCCCTCGGCACCGCCCCTGGACCCACCCCTCGGCACCCCTCGGCACCGCCCCTGGACCCACCCCTCGGCACCCCTCGGCACCGCCCCTGGACCTACCCCCCGGCACCCCTCGGCACCGCCCCTGTGACAATTCTATTTAATTACGTTTATTTAAAGTTGCGCATTTTTACGTGACGTCACATTTCTCAAACCCCCCTCCTCCCGCCACCTCGTCACACATCGTCACAAATGTCTGACCCCCCTCCCCCCCCCCCCCCATAGGTGCGTGACGTCATTTATGGACGGCCCCTGAACTTGACTTTCCAACATCGGAGGAAGCCCCCCAAACTCAATTGGGTAGCGCTCTAATCCCGTCGTCTGAAACGTGCCGCTGTTTTGCCGCTTGCACGAAGCTGGCCCATGGTGAACACCGTGGCTGGACTCACCCACAGCAACATTTGGGCTACTCGCGCTGCTAGTGGGGCAACGAGAAAAAGCATGTTGGCGCCAACAAAGTTACAGGCCATTGGCATGTTTGTACATGATGTGTATTTATTTAAAAAAAAATATTAATATATCGTCGTAGGAAGGAGATATCACTTGATTAAAAACATTGCTCACGTATGTCTGGTAAGTACGCTGACGATGTACGGTGGCAGTTCAGTACTATGTTCTTGTATATATGGCTTCTGGTTCATGTATATATGGCTTCTGGTTCATGTATATATGGCTTCTGGTTCATGTATATATGGCTTCTGGTTCATGTATATATGGCTTCTGGTTCATGTATATATGGCTTCTGGATCATGTATATATGGCTTCTGGTTCATGTATATATGGCTTCTGGTTCATGTATATATATGGCTTCTGGTTCATGTATATATATGGCTTCTGGTTCATGTATATATGGCTTCTGGTTCATGTATATATGGCTTCTGGTTCATGTATATATGGCTTCTGGTTCATGTATATATGGCTTCTGGTTCATGTCTATATGGCTTCTGGTTCATGTCTATATGGCTTCTGGTTCATGTCTATATGGCTTCTGGTTCATGTATATATGGCTTCTGGTTCATGTATATATGGCTTCTGGTTCATGTGTATATGGCTTCTGGTTCATGTTTATATGGCTTCTGGTTCATGTCTATATGGCTTCTGGTTCATGTCTATATGGCTTCTGGTTCATGTATATATGGCTTCTGGTTCATGTATATATGGCTTCTGGTTCATGTCTAGATGGCTTCTGGTTCATGTTTATATGGCTTCTGGTTCATGTATATATGGCTTCTGGATCACGTATATATGGCTTCTGGTTCATGTATTTATGGCTTCTGGTTCATGTATATAAGGCTTCTGGTTCATGTATATATGGCTTCTGGTTCATGTATATTTGGCTTCTGGTTCATGTATATATGGCTTCTGGTTCATGTATTTATGGCTTCTGGTTCATGTATATATGGCTTCTGGTTCATGTATATATGGCTTCTGGTTCATGTATATTTGGCTTCTGGTTCATGTATATATGGCTTCTGGTTCATGTATATATGGCTTCTGGTTCATGTATATATGGCTTCTGGATCATGCAGAAACGGCGCATAACGAATTTGGTGCCTTCGAGTACTCTAACACGGTAATATGTCACTGCCTTGTGTACTGTATGAAGCACGTGGTTTTTATCCCATGTGGTTTTTAGTAAATGGTTCGCAGAAGCGATTGGTGGCCCGTGGCTGCACGTGCGCGTGGGATGAGGCTGTTGGTGGTACAGTTTTGAGGGGTGTGACCCCCGTTCAAGAGATAACTATACCATCTCCTTCCTCGCCCCAAGCCACGGCTAAACAACGAGTCGAGCCAGAGTCACGATCCAGACTTGGTCCTGCCACGCACCTAGCAGGGCGAAGTTGCACCACAGGTGAGCCTCGGTGCTGTAATCAAACCCTAGCTGCCACTGCTATTCAGTGGCCTAAAATATGGCTCTAGATTTTGGTGCTATAATTTATTTACGTAGTTTATTGTTAAAAATTCGGTCACAGTCCCTATGATCACTGTTACATTGGATTTTTGGATTTTATTTTGGTGATTTCGAAAAGTTTTTTTTTGTTTTGGCCATGTTTTTGTTTATTGTAGTACGGAGTTAGACTGATGGCTTTAATCTTAGTTGTCTTGTGGTTGTTGTTGTTGTTATTTGAGTTGCATCCCACTGGGATTTTTTGCGCACAGCGTTGGTGTACGGTGCTATTTCAGGAATATTTTGATATTTTTTCCCTGTATTTTCTGTTTGCACAGTCACATAATCACTTTAAGATGTTTTCTTGTTCATGTGTTTTGTTTGTTGCGGTTGCACCCGATTCAAGAGCCGAATGGCTCACAGGGCTATACCTAATAAATGAACTAACTATTAAATGAACTAAGCCCAGACCACTGGCTGCATGCCCAGGGAATCGCCAATCGTCAAGAAAAATGATTTGGGGGCATTGTGTTATGCTGGTGTGTTGGTTTCAGTTACATTTCTTTGGACGATTTACCATAAAAAAAACATCGTTGTGTAGACTTGCCACTCACTACCAGTCTGAACGGATTGCTCTGCTGTGTTGGTCAACTTTGGTGATTTTATCTCCTGCATAACATTTCAAATGAACGTGTGTAATAAGTATGTTAAGATAAGCATTTACTCCTATGCTTATTTCATTTACTTATTTAGCATGTTGACATTTCTTTACAAACAGATATTTTTTTTTAAATTAATCGACCTATTGCTTATTTGGGTTAATAGTATTTCATTAAAAAGCATACTATTTTTTTTTTGCTGTGAATCACATTTTAAATATATGTATACACAATGCTGGGTATGTTATTGTTAGAATGTTTAATAATTGCACCACACAGTGGAATGCAAACCTATAATTTGTCAATACATAAAAAAAAAATATTTGTTACAAGTTAAAACGGAATGCATTTAAGAAAAAAAACACGAATGTAGTTTGCTTGGTAATAATGAATATTAATATATTTTTTATTTAAAGCTTTCGTAACTGCAGGGATTCATATTGTTGGTTCTTTCGGTAAAGTCACCACGTAGAAGGGAAACAATAAAAAAATATAAAACAACAAAATTCTCACGACGTTTCGACTGCAACCACAAGCAATCATCATCAAGCGTGAAAAACCACAGCGGGAAAATTTTTATTTTATTGTTTCCCTTCTACGTGACTTTACCCAAAGAACCAAGAACGTGAATATTAATCGTATATTAAGGACACTCTTAATAATGCAGGGCTAGTAGATTAGACATCGCCCTGCATGTCAAACACCCCGTTTGTTGGGCTATGGAGACACCGAGTTAATGGAAGTACATTAAGTAGGTTGGGAGACCTACTATCTATACAGATGTTTGAGTATCAACCCTCTGTGTATTGCAATGGTAGTCTCTGTGTAATGGTTTTGTTTCTCATAAGCAACGAAACTAAGTAAAAAAAAAATTGGACAAATGTCCCAAGGCATTTGATAAAACACTCCCTGAGTGCTTGGGGAAAAGTGATGATGGGAAGGAATTTGAATGCTGACCAGTGTGAAGGAAGAAGCCGACATAGTTGTGTTGTGACTTGCAAAATGTTGGTTGAACGTTGCATGGATTAGACAAAACAGTCTGCTCAACTCAATCTTCCACATTGATGCGGAAACAGAGACAACAACACCAAGTTGGTCCTAAGTAGTTCAAGAGCCTTCACTTCAGTTTCATTTCGTTGTAAAGTTTAGTATTAGGTATGAGAAGAGGTTTTCCACTTCTTTTCTGGCAACACAAGATGCAAAGTCTATTGTGGAGGGAGGGGGAAATGGAAAGCTTGCACGCAGTGTACGCTAAGTCAATCCACGTTACGTCCACCCACATTAAACTAATTTCAATGGTACAGTATATTTTTCAAGTAGTGGTACCCCAAACTTTCGCAGCTCTTATAAATTCCCTTTTCACACCATCAATAGGTAAACTCCCCCCCCCCCCCCCGCGCCAAACGGCAAGTCCACCGGCACGTACACCACCTCTTTTCTAAAATCGGCAAATCAAATGCTAATTTTTATGCTAATTTCTTTGTCAGGACACCTTGTTTGCTCGCACACAGTTTAAAGGTCCGCGGTCTGAGCGTGGTTGTGTTTCGCTAAATTCTCCTGTTTGATTTGTACTAGGTGCCTCGGTGAATGTATATGCTCTGACTTTAACATAGCTATTTCTGTGACCAATTACAAGCTAATCACTCAGCTATTTCAATGCTAAATTCTATGCTAATTCCTTTGTCAAGGGGTGCCTCTGCGGATGTGTATGCTTTAACTTAGCTATTTCAATGAGCCATTTCAATGCTAAATTCTATGCTAATTCTTTTGTCAAGGCACTTTGTTTCTTCTCACACAGCTTAAAGGTCGTGATCTGAGCGTGGCTTTTTTCACTCCAGCGCTGTCCTCCAGACAGTCTCGTCCCTTCACCTGATGAAGGCCGCTTGTGTTGTGGCCGAAACGTCGTGATTTTTGTTATTTTATTTTTTACCTACGTGACTTTACCAATAGAACCAAAGAGTATCGATCCACGTTGTCCAGAGTGCACACATCAGGTGGGGCTTACATGGTCCACTGAATGCCAATTGTCCATGGAGTTCGCTTTAACTCTTATTAACTACACCAGGGTTTGGCTACTGTGAAAAAAAACATTTTAGAATCGCTTGGCCTGATTGGAATGGACTTAAAATCACTTAGAAAATATAATATACAGTATGCGAAGTTCCCAGCCTAAAACAATATCGTCATCTATTTGTCCGTAGACCTGAAACGCGGATTACGCACGTGGGCAGGCTCAGCATGCGCTTGTTCCGCCCTTGTTTCAATCCAGTGATGGATGAGGGTCTCCTCATGGCATTCAGGGTCGTGGGGGCTTATTTCACTTTACTTCAACGCTGTTCAGCGAATGTTGGTGAAGGCAGGGAGCATAGACGCAGGAGCATAGTGCAGCACAACACTTTTTATGCAGTTGCTAAAACGCAAACCCCCGCATGTGGGGAATATTGACGTGTAAATGCACATTCTTCCGTCTACGTGTGGAGAATATTTATAAAGATTTTGAAAAACCTGATGCTCTATCGATGATCTCCGCGGGTAGGTGTCTACCGAGTTTTGTAAGGACCCAGGTGAGGAATATTTGCGTTTGTAATCTAAAGGTCACGGACTACCACGCACCATAGGTCACCAATTATGATGCTGAAGACGTGAGTATGGTGAGCTTGACGTACTGAGCTTTTAACAATTTCTGGCAAATATAAAACCTCAGTACGAATTTGTACGAATTTGCATGTTGACATTTCTTGACAAACAGATTTTTTTTGTTAATTAATCGACCTATTGCTTATTTTGATTAATAGTATTTCATTAAAAAAGGAAAACTTTTTGGGAAATTTTTTTGTCGGCTGCGAATCACAATTTAAGTAAATACATGCATACACAATGCCGGACGTGTTATTGTAAGAACGTTAAATAATTGTGTCGTGACATGGGGGCATGTCACACCGCATGGTGCCGGGCCCGTGGCGTGTAGTTTGAACAACGTTACCGTCCTCTTGCCCCGACGTTATCTGCTCGCCACACAGAGTCGTGAGCAGCGATGACACCGGTACGGAGGGATATAAAGGGGGGCACGTCCATAAATGACGTCACACGATTTGGCCGATTTTTGACCCCCCCCCCACCCTCCTCGTCACACGGCGTCACAAAAAGTCAGACCCCCCTTTCAAATATGACGTCACAAAGCTCTGCCCCTCCCCCCCTAAACCATATTTCCATTTTGAAAATAAAACACGCGGCAAATCACTTTAAACTATTGTCATTGTAGTGCGTATTTAATTATTTTATGGTCTGCCTACCAACGAGACGACTTTACCGACAGAACCAAAGAGTGTGGATTCCTGTAGTCACGAACGCTTCAACTCGAGATTGTTTGCTTCAACATTCTCCCATAGAGAAGCAACTCACTCACTCAACCACCCACTCACTCACCCACCCACTCACTCACCTACCCACTCACCTCACCCACCCACTACTCACCCACTCACTCACTCACCTCACACACCCACTTACCCCACCCACCCACTACTCACTCACTCACCCACCCACTCACTCACCCACTCACTCACCCACCCACTCACCTCACCCACTCACTTACCCCACCCACCCACTACTCACTCACCCACTCACCCACCCACTCATCCACCCACTCATCCACCCACCCACTCAACCACCCACTCACTCAACCACCCACTCACTCAACCACCCACCCACTCACCCATTCACTCACTCACCCACCCACTCAACCACTCACCCACCCACTCACTCAACTACCCACTCAACCACTCACTCACCCATCCACTAAACCACCCACTCACCCATCCACTCACTCAACCACTCACCCACTCAACCACCCACTCACTCAACGACCCACTCACCCATTCTCCCATGGAGAAGCAAAATGCTCCTTCGTGGAAGAAATAAAAGGTGGCCTTAGTCAATTTAAATAATCAAATAGTGAATAATGAATCAAAAGTAGCTGTGACAATTCTATTTAATTACGTTTATTTAAAGTTGCGCATTTTTACGTGACGTCACATTTCTCAAACCCCCCTCCTCCCTCCACCTCGTCACACATCGTCACAAATGTCTGACCCCCCTCCCCCCCCCCCCATAGGTGCGTGATGTCATTTATGGACGGCCCCTGAACTTGACTTTCCAACATCGGAGGAAGCCCCCCAAACTCAATTGGGTAGCGCTCTAATCCCGTCGTCTGAAACGTGCCGCTGTTTTGCCGCTTGCACGAAGCTGGCCCGTGGTGAACACCGTGGCTGGACTCACCCACAACAACATTTGGGCTACTCGCGCTGCTAGTGGGGCAACGAGAAAAAGCATGTTGGCGCCAACAAAGTTACAGGCCATTGGCATGTTTGTACATGATGTGTATTTATTTAAAAAAAAAAATATTAATATATCGTCGTAGGAAGGAGATATCACTTGATTAAAAACATTGCTCACGTATGTCTGGTAAGTACGCTGACGATGTACGGTGGCAGTTCAGTACTATGTTCTTGTATATATGGCTTCTGGATCATGTATATATGGCTTCTGGTTCATGTATATATGGCTTCTGGTTCATGTATATATGGCTTCTGGTTCATGTATATATGGCTTCTGGTTCATGTATATATGGCTTCTGGTTCATGTATATATGGCTTCTGGTTCATGTATATATGGCTTCTGGTTCATGTATATATGGCTTCTGGTTCATGTATATATGGCTTCTGGTTCATGTATATATGGCTTCTGGTTCATGTATATATGGCTTCTGGTTCATGTATATATATGGCTTCTGGTTCATGTATATATGGCTTCTGGTTCATGTATATATATGGCTTCTGGTTCATGTATATATATGGCTTCTGGTTCATGTATATATGGCTTCTGGTTCATGTATATATGGCTTCTGGTTCATGTATATATGGCTTCTGGTTCATGTATATATGGCTTCTGGTTCATGTATATATGGCTTCTGGTTCATGTATATATATGGCTTCTGGTTCATGTATATATGGCTTCTGGTTCATGTATATATGGCTTCTGGTTCATGTATATATGGCTTCTGGTTCATGTATATATATGGCTTCTGGTTCATGTATATATATGGCTTCTGGTTCATGTATATATGGCTTCTGGTTCATGTATATATGGCTTCTGGTTCATGTATATATGGCTTCTGGTTCATGTATATATGGCTTCTGGTTCATGTATATATATGGCTTCTGGTTCATGTATATATATGGCTTCTGGTTCATGTATATATGGCTTCTGGTTCATGTATATATGGCTTCTGGTTCATGTATATATGGCTTCTGGTTCATGTATATATGGCTTCTGGTTCATGTCTATATGGCTTCTGGTTCATGTTTATATGGCTTCTGGTTCATGTCTATATGGCTTCTGGTTCATGTCTATATGGCTTCTGGTTCATGTATATATGGCTTCTGGTTCATGTATATATGGCTTCTGGTTCATGTATATATGGCTTCTGGTTCATGTCTAGATGGCTTCTGGTTCATGTCTAGATGGCTTCTGGTTCATGTTTATATGGCTTCTGGTTCATGTATATATGGCTTCTGGTTCATGTATATATGGCTTCTGGTTCATGTCTATATGGCTTCTGGTTCATGTCTATATGGCTTCTGGTTCATGTATATATGGCTTCTGGTTCATGTCTATATGGCTTCTGGTTCATGTATATATGGCTTCTGGTTCATGTATATATGGCTTCTGGTTCATGTATATATGGCTTCTGGTTCATGTGTATATGGCTTCTGGTTCATGTTTATATGGCTTCTGGTTCATGTCTATATGGCTTCTGGTTCATGTCTATATGGCTTCTGGTTCATGTCTATATGGCTTCTGGTTCATGTATATATGGCTTCTGGTTCATGTATATATGGCTTCTGGTTCATGTCTAGATGGCTTCTGGTTCATGTTTATATGGCTTCTGGTTCATGTATATATGGCTTCTGGATCACGTATATATGGCTTCTGGTTCATGTATTTATGGCTTCTGGTTCATGTATATTTGGCTTCTGGTTCATGTATATATGGCTTCTGGTTCATGTATATATGGCTTCTGGTTCATGTATATATGGCTTCTGGTTCATGTATATATGGCTTCTGGTTCATGTATATATGGCTTCTGGTTCATGTATATATGGCTTCTGGATCATGCAGAAACGGCGCATAACGAATTTGGTGCCTTCGAGTACTCTAACACGGTAATATGTCACTGCCTTGTGTACTGTATGAAGCACGTGGTTTTTATCCCATGTGGTTTTTAGTAAATGGTTCGCAGAAGCGATTGGTGGCCCGTGGCTGCACGTGCGTGTGGGATGAGGCTGTTGGTGGTACAGTTTTGAGGGGTGTGACCCCCGTTCAAGAGATAACTATACCATCTCCTTCCCCGCCCCAAGCCACGGCTAAACAACGAGTCGAGCCAGAGTCACGATCCAGACTTGGTCCTGCCACGCACCTAGCAGGGCGGCGAAGAGAAGACGAGGTGCAGCAGGGAGTTGCCGCCCGCGTCCCTCGCGTTGACGTTCGGGGCTTTCTCCAAGAGCAGCTTCAGGACGCGCAGCCCCTCTTCGTCTGGCGACAGATAAAAAAAACACGGCGCAAAGCGATAAGCAGCTCCTGAGAAACGCGGCTCTCTGCGCCAATCGCCCGGAGGCGCGCCTCCCGACCCTGTCGGTTCTCGCGAGCTAAGCAGGCGCCGAGCCCGCGACGTGGCCCGGGTGGCGAACCGACGTGCCGGCCAGTTTGCCCGTAGACGGCCGCTCACCGCCACGTGGCGGAGTTAGACTGATGGCCTTAATCTTAGTTGTCTTGTGGTTGTTGTTGTTGTTATTTGACTTGCATCCCACTGGGATTTTTGCACACAGCGTTGGTGTACGGTGCTATTTCAGGAATATTTTGATATTTTTGTTCCTGTATTTTCTGTTTGCACAGTCAACACAAAGTCACTTTAAGATGTTTTCTTGTTCATGTTTTTTGTTTGTTGCGGTTGCACCCGATTCAAGAGCCGAATGGCTCACAGGGCTATACCAAATAAATGAACTATGAACTAACTATGAACTATGTACTGTAATAAAGAAGTTGCCTATCCAAAGTGTCTCCAGAACCCACCACACAAAACGGCGCAAAATTAATTAAACATACGTGCAATACAATAGCACCCCTGGGTTAACACACACTCTTACGCGTTTCCCACTTGCGCACCTCGAAGAATCACCGCGCACTTCTTGCTACTTACCATCAATGCCCTTGTGAAGGATGAGGATCATCGCGGCGTGCAAGGGGTTGGCGCCGATGGAGGCGGGCTTCGCGCCGTGGCTGAGGAGCCACGTGACCAAAACGGCGATCCACTTCTCTTGACCCGGGGCCAGCAGCTGTGGCAAGAGGACACTGGTCAAAAAGTACACGGGAGGGCCCTCCACACGCCAGTTCACCACGGGTCTCCTCCCTTGAAACCGTTCTCGCTTAGGTTAAGTCAAAAGTGATTTGCCTACCCCAAATTAGTTGAAGCGGTGCTCATCTGCTGTTTCACGGCCCTAGCCAGCGGTGTAAACTCTGCGTTTCTACGGTGGGAGGGCGAGTCGATCCACACGCCAACTGCCGCTGACATCCTCACAAAGTGGTTGCTCATTTTAAAGTTTTGATTTAAAGCTTTCGTGACTGCAGAGAGAGATTCATATTCTTGGTTCTTTCGGTAAAGTCACCACCACGTAGAAGGGAAACAATAAAATACGTGACTTTACCGAAAGAACCAAAGAAGATGAATCATTGCAGTCACGAAAGCTTTAAATCGAAATAAAATTCTCACGACGTTTCGACTGCAACACAAGAAGCAATCATCATCAGGTGTGAAAACCACAGCAAGAATTATTTTTTTTTCAAATTTTCTTGCTGTGGTTTTCACAGCTGATGATGATTGCTTTGTTATCAAACGGTTGAGGGGTGATGATGATGGGTGAAGTGAACTCCCAACCAGGATTAGAACTCACAGCCCTCTAACTGGGAGCCGTTTGCTCTGCCACTGAGCCACCCGGCAGGTTGCTTAGATCACAATCACCGCCTAATAAGACACGGATGAGAAACGCAGAGAGCCGCTGGGAAAACACCGGAAAATAAAAGCTGGAAATTACGCAAAAAATCACGGCGAGACATCCATTGGAATGCACCGAGAGACAGGGAGAGGGAACAACGTCGATTAGAGAATAATCACGCGTTAGAGGCTGCTGTATATTTGACTTTTCCAAAAAAGAATTAAAAAAATGCGATCTTGTCTGTCCCTTGTAGACATTTGTGTGTTATCTTTGAGTTCCAAGAGTTAAAAAAAACAGATGTAGCAAAAAATAAATTAGCACAGTAGTTGGAAATCGAACAGGCTTGGTGGCTTGGAATGATAACAAGTTCACGTGAACCTGGGAAACTCCTTCCTCGAGCACAGGCATCACCAGAGAGGCCATACCCTGCTGTTTGAACTGTGCCCAAGACAGGGAACTGGCCACACTCAGTATCTGAACATTAATTTAGAATACATCCTGGTGATTGGAGTCGAAACGTTGATAATGACAGCCACCGCATATGAATATTCTTGATCATGGTATTAAACTTAACTTTGATGAGGACATACGACTACATGGCAATGCAGCTCAGGGTAAAAAAGGTTTTGACTATTTTGCATGACCTTACGAACGATCACCGACAGGTTGAGTCAGCCTACAGTGCGAATGCACTAGTGGCCACGGAAGGTAATGACAAGGGTATCAGTTATGAGTGTGAAGGGACTGGTGGCTACAGGAGGTAATGACAGGGGTATCAGTTGTGAGTGTGAAGGGACTGGTGGCTACAGGAGGTAATGACAGGGGTATCAGTTGTGAGTGTGAAGGGACTGGTGGCTACGGGAGGTAATGACAGGGGTATCCGTTGTGAGTGTGAAGGGACTGGTGGCTACAGGAGGTAATGACAGGGGTATCAGTTGTGAGTGTGAAGGGACTGGTGGCTACAGGAGGTAACGACAGTGGTATCAGTTATGAGTGTGAAGGGACTGGTGGCTACAGGAGGTAATGACAGGGGTATCAGTTATGAGTGTGAAGGGACTGGTGGCTACAGGAGGTAATGACAGGGGTATCAGTTGTGAGTGTGAAGGGACTGGTGGCTACGGGAGGTAATGACAGGGGTATCAGTTGTGAGTGTGAAGGGACTGGTGGCCACGGAAGGTAATGACAAGGGTATCAGTTATGAGTGTGAAGGGACTGGTGGCTACAGGAGGTAATGACAGGGGTATCAGTTGTGAGTGTGAAGGGACTGGTGGCTACGGGAGGTAATGACAGGGGTATCAGTTGTGAGTGTGAAGGGACTGGTGGCTACAGGAGGTAATGACAGGGGTATCAGTTGTGAGTGTGAAGGGACTGGTGGCTACAGGAGGTAATGACAGGGGTATCAGTTATGAGTGTGAAGGGACTGGTGGCTACAGGAGATAATGACAAGGGTATCAGTTATGAGTGTGAAGGGACTGGTGGCTACAGGAGGTAATGACAGGGGTATCAGTTGTGAGTGTGAAGGGACTGGTGGCTACAGGAGATAATGACAAGGGTATCAGTTATGAGTGTGAAGGGACTGGTGGCTACAGGAGGTAATGACAGGGGTATCAGTTGTGAGTGTGAAGGGACTGGTGGCTACGGGAGGTAATGGCAGGGGTATCAGTTGTGAGTGTGAAGGGACTGGTGGCTACGGGAGGTAATGGCAGGGGTATCAGTTGTGAGTGTGAAGGGACTGGTGGCTACGGGAGGTAATGGCAGGGGTATCAGTTGTGAGTGTGAAGGGACTGGTGGCTACAGGAGGTAACGACAGTGGTATCAGTTGTGAGTGTGAAGGGACTGGTGGCTACAGGAGATAATGACAGGGGTATCAGTTATGAGTGTGAAGGGACTGGTGGCTACGGGAGGTAATGACAGGGGTATCAGTTGTGAGTGTGAAGGGACTGGTGGCTACGGGAGGTAACGACAGTGGTATCAGTTGTGAGTGTGAAGAGACTGGTGGCTACAGGAGATAATGACAGGGGTATCAGTTATGAGTGTGAAGGGACTGGTGGCTACGGGAGGTAACGACAGGGGTATCAGTTGTGAGTGTGAAGGGACTGGTGGCTACGGGAGGTAACGACAGGGGGAGTCAGCTGTGAGTGTGAAGGGACTGGTGGCTACGGGAGGTAATGACAGGGGTATCCGTTGTGAGTGTGAAGGTACTGGTGGCTACGGGAGGTAACGACAGGGGTATCAGTTGTGAGTGTGAAGGGACTGGTGGCTACGGGAGGTAATGACAGGGGTATCAGTTGTGAGTGTGAAGGGACTGGTGGCTACGGGAGGTAATGACAGGGGTATCAGTTGTGAGTGTGAAGGGACTGGTGGCTACGGGAGGTAATGACAGGGGTATCAGTTGTGAGTGTGAAGGGACTGGTGGCTACGGGAGGTAATGACAGGGGTATGACCAGAAACATTCTACGGCCACATCGCAAACTCATCGACCCACCTGAAAGAGGGAGTAGAGACTCACTAATGACGCCGGCTCCACTCCCACCACAGAATTTAGGGGTCGGAGGTCATCGGGCGTACACGCCACTATGTACATCTCCTGTTATTTGCACACCGGACACAAATAAAAACCAACATCACCCACACACGTTCCACGACAAGAGGGCTATCCCCCCCCCCCAAGCATTAACGTCGGCCAGGTTAAAACCAGCACGAGTCGTTGGAAAACACCGCCGTTAATTCGAACAGGGCACGATCACTACGGGAACTGGGCGTGCATCGAACGGATCGCGCAACATTAAAACGCCGCTCGTTGAGCGTTCGCGCGCGTCCAAGACGGCGCGAACGCTGCGCGTGCCAATTCACACGCGCCAAGCTGACGGCAGAACGGAGCGCCGTAAAACCCCCGTCGTTGTGCCGTACGATGCTCCAGGGTGCCCGCAAACGTCGCCTTACTCTCAGCAGACGCGTGACACGATCCCACGAGGCCGAGCGGGAGATGCCGCCGCCGCGCCCGTAGGGGCATCAGACACGACTGGCGTGCGCGACTCGCGGTCGGCCGCACGTGCCTTCCAGAGGCCCTGCTCTGCCATCTCGCGCAGCAGCTGTTGCCACACTTTCTCCGTGTGCAGCAGCGGTTCTTCTTGAAGCATGCGGAGAACCCCTACGAACAGGCTCTTGTTGTCGGTCTTGCCTGCGGCCAACACAGACAGAAAGGCCACCAAGTCAAGCGTGGGAGCATACGTAAAAGACAAAAACGTAGCAATGTCACACCGTAGGGTGTAAAAACGAAGGGAACATTTACGTGAAAAAAACTTACCATTTGTGTGTGCGCGTGTGCGCGCTACACAGATCCACATTATCTAGGAGGTGACCTCTGTGTCTAAAACCACACGTGCCTAAGAGATCAAATCACATTTAGATGCACGCTACACAGATCCACATTATTTAGGTGACCTCTGTATCTAAAACCACACGTGCCTAAGAGATCAAATCACATTTAGATGCACGCTACACAGATCCACATTATCTAGGAGGTGACCTCTCTGTGTCTAAAACCACACGTGCCTAAGAGATCAAATCACATTTAGATGCACGCTACACAGATCCACATTATCTAGGAGGTGACCTCTGTGTCTAAAACCACACATGCCTAAGAGATCAAATCACATTTAGATGCACGCTACACAGATCCACATTATTTAGGAGGTGACCTCTGTATCTAAAACCACACGTGCCTAAGAGATCAAATCACATTTAGATGCACGCTACACAGATCCACATTATCTAGGAGGTGACCTCTCTGTGTCTAAAACCACACGTGCCTAAGAGATCAAATCACATTTAGATGCACGCTACACAGATCCACATTATCTAGAAGGTGACCTCTGTATATAAAACCACACGTGCCTAAGAGATCAAATCACATTTAGATGCACGCTACACAGATCCACATCATCTAGGAGGTGACCTCTGTATCTAAAACCACACGTGCCTGTGTTGCGGTAAGTGTGCCCACAAACCGTATGACATTGCGCCTAATGATCCCAAGGCATACTAACGGTTCATGGCCTTGAACATTTCCATGAGGAATTCAACGGTGAGGTTGACGGTGTGGCCAGAGGAGACAAGCAGGACAGCCAGGCCATGTTGCAGCGCAGCGACCGCTTCCTTTGCCTCGCCCAGCCCAGCGAGCGCCGTGCCCAGCTGATAGTAACCCTGCACACAAAGACAAAGATCCCCCCTTGGAGCCTCAACAGACTTTTGGGGAAAGTGCTGTTTTGCAAACCACCTATGAAGACCAGCGTGGCACACGAGGGGGTGGGTGGCCAGCACCATGCTGGGCTGCCCGTGTCTCCCTAAGTTGCGATTATTTACACAATGCACCAGGTACGCATTTGAGGTCGAATCGAACTCGGCGGAAGCCCAGGAACGGTTCGGATAATGGTCACTGGTGTTGGCAATGAGTGTGGGATTGTTTACTGAAAAAAACTTTCTATGAAATTGCAGTTCATGTGGGTAGGCAAAGAATTTACCTTGTTTTTTACTTTAAATTTTACTGTGCAACACAGTATAGTAATTAATAAATACATACACTATATAGTTTATACAGTACGGTACTGTAAATTGCTCTGTTATGCTAAATTATCACCATTTCTTGAGACTCCTGGGTAGGGCTAGGCCATTTTTCGACTTACGATGGGGGGGTCGTCGTAACGCATCTCCGTCGTGAGTTGGGGACTACCCTGTACACCGGGGCAAGGGCCCAGGACAAGTGTGGATATCTCTCACAACAGTTTTAACTGTGGGTGGACATTGAACACAGGTGGTGGGGTCGTTAAGAGCAACGCGCTAAACCGCTGAGACGCTTACTCCACACGTAACACGATCGCCTTCGCCGGGGCTGTGCCAGCCTTAGAGAAGGTGCTTGGTCGGAGCACGTGCACCAACAGCATATGCAGGTTATCTAGGAAATATTTGATACGTGTCTAGATTTGTGTCTGTCTCTGTGTGTCCCTCCCGTCTCTCTCTCTCTGTGTGTGTGTGTGGCTGTGTTTCCCTCAACTCCCCGTCTGCGTGACATCCCACATTGCTGTTGAGCGGGCCTATCTCTCCCTGGGGGCTGTAAAACAAATTCCGTTGGGGGGGGGCACATGATGGCACAACTTCCAAATGCATTTGAAAAGCAGTTGGCAATGCCAAAAGGATTATACCAAATATGAATTAACGTAGCATCTGACCAGCGTACATATTTACACAGACGACAATTCGCGTTGTTGACTATGATGATGACTCGTGCAAAGGTGTGGCTTGCCGCCTGCAATGAATACCTTGCACCATTGCCGGTCAGCGTCGATGGACTTGCACGACATGGTCACAGCATCTTCGAATCTCCCCAACTTGACGTAAGTCATGGCCATGTTGCAGAAGAGCAGGGAAACAACTCTGCCAGGAGTCACACGTCAGCTGTCGCTTAATGCCACGACTCGGGGTTTGTTTCACTGAAATCCACTCGCAGCGATTAATGAATGAATGTCATGATTTACAGCAAAGGTCTCTAGTTTTTTTTTTTAAAGGGCATTTACTGCCAATGCAACAGTTCATCCCACGAAAGCACAAACACCTCCTGGCATAGGCCTGGCCTACAAGGGGAAGCATTATCACCCGTTATTACATCTCGGACCCAGCTGATGCCTGTCTCTATGTGTAGTGGTTGGTGGCACTGTGCCATGAACTCAGTTACCCGGGTTCGATTCCCAGTCACGGCCACCACCAGTGACGATTATCTGAACCGGTCCTGGGCCTCTCCTAGGTCGACTCAGCCTCAAATGAGTACCTGGTGTGGTGTGTAGTAAACATCGCCACTGGGGAGACAAAGGCGGTCGGGCGTGGTGCTGGCCACCCACCCCCTCTTGTGCGGTGCCGGCTTCGTAGGTGCTCGCTAACAGCACTTGCCACTACAGTCTGTTAAGGCTACACGGGGGATCTTTGCCTTTGTATTTTGTCTTGCTGTCTCTCCTGTATCTCTGTATTCCTTTGTCTACCCTCGGTGCCTGTCTCTATTGGTAGTTCTCTTCACTTTAAGTTAATTTCACGAGTTATTTACTGTGGGTACTTTATTTAATGCAATTACACTGATTGTTTTTGGTCTCAGCCAAGAATGATCGGTACAAGTCTAGGCCTAGCCTAATGCATGGTAAATAAACAGTCAAAAGTGACTACTTTCTGTTAAAACAATTACTATTAAAATGTTTCGTGGTATTCATAAACAAGACGGAAGCTTGTGTTGCCTCCGAAACGTCGCGATTTCATTTTTAGTCGTTTTCATTATTTTATTTTTTTACCTAACGTGGGACTTTACCGCAAAAAAACAAAGAGCACGAATCCTTGCAGTCACGGAAAGCTTCAAATCAAATTCTAGATTTGAAGCTTTCGTGACTGCAAGGATTCATAACTCTTTTGGTTTCATTCGGTAAAGTCGCGTAGATAAAATGAAATAAGACAAAACAATTAAATCACGGACGTTTCGGAGGCAACACGAGCTTCCGTCTTCGGGTGTAAAAGTCAACGCAGAATATGTGTCGGGAGCACAGTTCAGAGACGACCTGGATTATATATACACAGGTTAAGGGAGGGGCTGGGATAAGTTACCCCTTTGATAGCGATCAAAGGAGCACTTGCCCTGAAACGTGAAGCAGGCGTCTTCTTTGGTTCTATCGGTAAAGTCACGTAGAATGAGAATAAAATAATAAATTGATAAAATAAAATAACACAATAAAATTCTCACGACGTTTCGGCCACAACACAAGCGGCCTTCATCAGGTGAAGGGACGAGACTGTCTGGTAGGACAGTGCTGGAGTGAGAGAGCCACGTTCAGATCACGACTTTTAAGCTGTGTGAGAGGAAACAAAGCGCCCTCAACTTTAGCACCACGGATAGCTACGGGCCCCGTTCAGACGGACGAGTTCATCCATGGTCGGAACAGAGGAGGGGAGAGAGAGACAGCTTAGAGTCGCGGCATCTCTTCAGAAAGGTGAGAGACTCGATTAGTTGAGCCTTCTTATCCCAGGCGGTTGAGGGAAGGGGGGGGGGGAGGAGTCAGCAAATCAAAGTTCAAATAAAATCCCGACTCGGGATGGTTGCGCAACAAGCGCCGAGTCTCCATCGCACAACGCACAGCAGCTGCTACCTTGCGACCGCGTTCCTTGACCCTGTAACAATCTCACGTTGTGACCTCCAGCCGATCAGCGCCACCACATTGATTATTCTTCTTTGGTTCTTTAAGGTAAAGTCACCACCGTCACCACCGTAGAATGAGAATGAAATAATAAATTGATAAAATAAAATAACACAATAATAATATTCTAACACGACGTTTCGGCCACAACACAAGCGGCCTTCATCAGGCGAAGGGGACAAGACTGTCTGGTAGGACAGCGCTGTAGTGAGAGTATTATTATTGTGTTATTTTATTTTATCAATTTATTATTTTATTCTCATTCTACGTGGTGGTGGTGGTGACTTTACCGAAAGAACCAAAGAAGATGAATCCTTGCAGTCACGAAAGCTTCAAATCGAAATTTAACCACGTTGATTATTATTATTGTCAACGCCGGGGCAATTCCGTGACGACGTACGCGTGTGACCAAGCTGAGATGTCACAAATTCCATTTGGAACCTGCCCGTTAGATGTCACGATATGCGTCTGCATTTGACGATACCTGCCGACAGAGGCGGAGTGGCAGAGTTGCAGGGACAGAGCCTCCTCGTAGATTTTGAGGGCTTCAAGGTAGTAGCCCATGTGAAATAAATCCTTCCCCATCCGATTCATTACGATGGAGAGCGCATCCACTTCTTCTACAAATTCAGCCTGCACACATCACCCAACACAACATCAACACATCACCTGCACACATCACCCAACACTACATCAACACATCACCTGCACACAACATCAGCACATCACCGACAAACATCACCCAACACAACATCAACACATCACCTACACACATCACCTGCACACAACATCAGTACATCACCTGCACACATCACCCAACACTACATCCGCACATCACCTGCACACAACATCAACACATCACCTACACACATCACCTGCACACATCAGTACATCACCTGCACACATCACCTGCACACATCAGTACATCACCTACACACATCACCAAACACTACATCACCTGCACACATCACCTGCACACATCACCCAACACAACATCACCTGAACACCTCACCTACACACATCACCCAACACAACATCAGCACATCACCTGCACACAACAACATCAGCACATCACCTACACACATCAGCACATCACCTGCACACAACATCAACACATCACCTGCACACATCACCTGCACACTACATCACCTACACACTACATCACCTACACACAACATCACCTACACACAACATCACCTACACTACATCACCTACACACAACATCACCTACACTACATCACCTACACAACAACATCACCTACACAACAACATCACCTACACAACAACATCACCTACACACAACATCACCTACACAACATCACCTACACAACAACATCACCTACACAACAACATCACCTACACACAACATCACCTACACACTACATCACCTACACACAACATCACCTACACACAACATCACCTACACACAACATCACCTACACACTACATCACCTACACAACAACATCACCTACACACAACATCACCTACACACTACATCACCTACACAACAACATCACCTACACACTACATCACCTACACTACATCACCTACACAACAACATAACCTACACAACAACATCACCTACACACTACATCACCTACACACAACATCACCTACACACAACAACATCACCTACACACAACAACATCACCTACACACTACATCACCTACACAACAACATCACCTACACACTACATCACCTACACACTACATCACCTACACACATCACCTACACACTACACCTACACACATCACCTACACACTACATCACCTACACAACAACATCACCTACACACAACATCACCTACACAACAACATCACCTACACACTACATCACCTACACAACAACATCACCTACACACTACATCACCTACACTACATCACCTACACACAACATCACCTACACAACAACATCACCTACACACAACATCACCTACACAACAACATCACCTACACACTACATCACCTACACACTACATCACCTACACACATCACCTACACACAACATCACCTACACACTACATCACCTACACAACAACATCACCTACACTACATCACCTACACACAACATCACCTACACACAACATCACCTACACAACAACATCACCTACACTACATCACCTACACACTACATCACCTACACACATCACCTACACACAACATCACCTACACAACAACATCACCTACACACAACATCACCTACACTACATCACCTACACACTACATACATCACCTACACAACAACATCACCTACACACAACATCACCTACACACTACATCACCTACACACTACATCACCTACACAACAACATCACCTGCACACTACATCACCTACACACTACACCTACACAACAACATCACCTACACACAACATCACCTACACACAACATCACCTACACAACAACATCACCTACACACAACATCACCTACACACTACATCACCTACACACTACATCACCTACACAACATCACCTACACACAACATCACCTACACACTACATCGCCTACACACTACACCTACACACATCACCTACACACAACATCACCTACACAACAACATCACCTACACTACATCACCTACACACAACATCACCTACACACAACATCACCTACACACAACATCACCTACACAACATCACCTACACACAACATCACCTACACACTACATCACCTACACACTACATCACCTACACAACAACATCACCCACACACCACACCACCGTGTGAACCACGTGGTGCACCACCACCACCCCCTCTCCTCTCTCCCCGCGTGCCGCCCTCCTACCTGGTTCATCGTTGCCTGCTGACGGGTTCCGCCGATGCCAGCCATTGGCGAGGTTACACGCGAAAAACTATTCCCTCGCGTGGCGGTGCCGGCGGGCTGATAGGAGGGGGGAGGTCCGACGTTTCGCGCCGCCGGGCCCCGGGGTGACGCGATACCCCCCACGCTCGTTTGCGACCATGTGCGAGGCCTTAGCAGGGCGCGTTTAGAAAACGTAGCGCGGATAAGGCGACCACGTGACAGCGAGGCTAGAATTCCGTAGAACTGATAAGTGCTGCCCCTCCCCCCGTAGACTCCTGTTAATACGCACTGTACTTTAACACGCGCAAGAGTACTGTACCTGCCCCCCTGTTACAGTCGTCCACAAACCCCCCCCAGCTTATAACCAATTTGGTTTCGCCCTCCCCCCCAGCTTGTAACCAATTTGGTTTCGCCCACCCCCCCAGCTTGTCACCAATTTGGTTTCGCCCACCCCCCCAGCTAGTAACCAATTTGGTTTCGCCCACCCCCTCAGCTTGACACCAATTTGGTTTCGCCCACCCCCCCCCAGCTTGTAACCAATTTGGTTTCGCCCACCCCCCCCCAGCTTGTCACCAATTTGGTTTCGCCCACCCCCCCAGCTAGTAACCAATTTGGTTTCGCCCACCCCCTCAGCTTGACACCAATTTGGTTTCGCCCACCCCCCCCAGCTTGTAACCAATTTGGTTTCGCCCACCCCCCCTCAGCTAGTAACCAATTTGGTTCCGCCCACCCCCCCCCCAGCTTATAACCAATTTGGTTTCGCCCACCCCCCTCAGCTTGTAACCAATTTGGTTTCACCCACCCCCCCCCAGCTTGTAACCAATTTGGTTTCGCCCACACCCCTCAACTTGTAACCAATTTGGTTTCGCCCACACCCCTCAGCTTGTAACCAATTTGGTTTCGCCCACCCCCCCCCCCAGCTTATAACCAATTTGGTTTCGCCCACCCCCTCAGCTAGTAACCAATTTGGTTTCGCCCATCCCCTCAGCTAGTAACCAATTTGGTTCCGCCCATCCCCCTCAACTTGTAACCAATTTGGTTTCGCCCACCCCCCCCAGCTTGTAACCAATTTGGTTTCGCCCTCCCCCCCCCAGCTTGTCACCAATTTGGTTTCGCCCGTCAGCGTCACGATTTTGGTTCCACTTCACTTTGTAAGATCTCGGCTGGCCTTGGGAGTTTGCGACTGAGTGAGTTTTTTTTTAAACTTCCATCTTAATCCACCCGCACTTTTAAACATTTAAAACAAACAAAATACAAAATGTACCGACCGAGATTAATCGATTAACCCCTCGTTTTAAAAAAGCGATCGAAACTAAAAAAAAAGCCGGCTTCGGGGCCTGCAAGTCTGGGGGCCTTTCGCCGATTTCTTCCCTTCAATCGATCGAATAATCGATCGATCGAACTCGTGGTGGTGGTGGTGGTGTTTAACGTCGTTCGCGTGGACATCGTGAAACAACACGCCACGTGAACACAAAGACAAAGATCCCCCGTGTAGCCTTCGCAGGCTGTAGGGGGCAAGTGGTGTTAGTGACCCCCTTTCACATTCTAAAGATAAACACGTGTACACACAGTGTACACACACACACGTGTACACACACGTGTACACACACACGTGTATACACACACAGTGTACACACACACACGTGTACACACACACAGTGTACACACAGTGTACACACACACACGTGTACACACACAGTGTACACACACAGTGTACACACACGTGTGCACACACACAGTACACACACACAGTGTACACACACGTGTGTACACACACTCAGTGTACACACACGTGTACACACACACGTGTATACACACACGTGTACACACACACAGTGTACACACACACACAGTGTACACACACACACACAGTGTACACACACACGTGTACACACACACACAGTGTACACACACACACAGTGTACACACAGTGTACACACACACACAGTGTACACACACGGTGTACACACACACACACGTGTACACACACACACGTGTACACACACACACAGTGTACACACACACACACGTGTACACACAGTGTACACACACAGTGTACACACACACACATGTAGCAAGAACAACAACAACAATAACAACAACACTTATTTGCCCTCTGCTCGTCTCGTTGTGATCGTGCATGTGTCCGATTTGCTTGTGTTCACCGCCTTTGTATTCCTCAACTGTGTTGCTTAATTTTATTTTACGGGAAGCATATTAAGATATATTCTTAGTTCTTTCGGTAAAGTCACGTTGAAGGGAAACAATAAAATATATATAAAACAATAAAAATAATATGAATTACTGCAGTCACGAAAGCTTTAAATCTAAATTTAAGCATATTAAGAGTTTACATTTTAACGTAAAGTAACAAGAAAATGTTGACACTCGTGAGAACTTTCAACGAGAAATGTGGCTCTGGGGAAGGATTCCAGAGGTACGCGTTGACCAACGAAGGCGGACAAGTGGGGAGGAGAGATAATCATTTTGACTTTGTGAAGATATTAACATCACGTTTGTTATCATGTTGCAAGTGTGTTAACCGTTCATTTATTTGGGTTGATAGTATTTCATTAAAAAGCATACTTAATTTTTTTTTGCTGTGAATCACATTTTAAATATATGTATACACAATGTTGGGCACGTTATTGTTAGAATGTTTAATAATTGCACCACACAGTGGAATTAAAACCTTTAATTTGTCAGTACGTAAAAAAATATTTGTTACAAGTTTAAACGGAATGCATTTAAGAAAAACACACGAATGTAGTTTGCTTGGAAATAATTAATGAATATTGATATATTTTTTATTGAAAGCTTTCGTGACCGCAGGGATTCATATTGTTGGTAATTCGGTAAAGTCACCTGCACGTAGAAGGGAAACAATAAAATAATAAAAATATAAAACAATAAAATTATTGTAAAACAATAAAGTTATTATTCTTGGTTCTTTCGGTAAAGTCACCACCACGTAGAAGGGAAACAATAAAATAATAAAAATATAAAACAATAAAATTATTGTAAAACAATAAAATTATTATTCTTGGTTCTTTCGGTAAAGTCACCACCACGTAGAAGGGAAACAATAAAATAATAAAAATAATAAAACAATAAAATTATTGTAAAACAAAATTATTATTCTTGGTTCTTTCGGTAAAGTCACCACCACGTAGAAGGGAAACAATAAAATAATAAAAAATATAAAACAATAAAATTATTGTAAAACAATAAAATTATTATTCTTGGTTCTTTTTGTAAAGTCACCTGCACGTAGAAGGGAACCAATAAAATAATACAAAATATAAAACAATAAAATTCTCACGACGTTTCGACCGCAACACAAGCAATCATCATCAGATGATTTTATTGTTATTGTGTTATATTTTTATTATTTCATTGTTTCCCTTCTAACGTGGTGGTGACTTTACCAAAAGAACCAAGAATATGAATCCCTGCAGTCACGGAAGCTTTAAATCAAAATTCGTTCTTTTTTTTCTATTAAAAGCGACAGCCCCATAATGTGTTAACATTTTTGTTGAAGCCCTCTATTGTATATTGTGTGCCGTTGTATTGATATGGGCAAGGATAACTTAGGCGACTATCTCTGCGAGTCTCGGTGAAATCCCCTAACCCCCTTCATCTCGCGAAACGTCGTGGGAATTGTATCGCGTGATTTTATTATTTTATTCTCATTCTCTCACGTGGTGGTGGTGACTTTACCGAGAGAAGCAAAGAAGACGAATCCTGTATCATTATCACTTAGGGGCTGCCCATAAATGACGTCACGCACCTATGGAGGGCGTCAGACGTTTGTGACGATGTGTGACGTAGGGGGGGAGGAGGGGTTGAGAAATGTGACGTCACATCAAAATGCGCAACTTTAAATATCTATATTCTTAGCTCTTTCGGTAAAGTCACGTTGAAGGGAAACAATAAAATAATAAAAATATATAAAACAATAAAAATTCTCACGACGTTTCGACCATAACACAAACGGTCGTCATCAGGCGTTATGGTCGAAACGTCGTGAGAATTTTTATTGTTTTATATATATTGTTATTTTATTGTTTCCCTTCAACGTGACTTTACCGAAAGAGCTAAGAATATGAATTACTGCAGTCACGAAAGCTTTAAATCAAAATTTAAATATCTACTTAATTAAATAGAATTGTTATAATGGCACTAATTTTGAATAATTTTCATTATTAACTATTTGATGTTTTAAATTTACTAAGGTCACCTTTTATTTATTCCATGAAGGAGCATTTCGCTTCTCCGTGGGAGAATGGTGATGCATACATTTAGTAAAAAACATTTTGAATGATTGTTATTAAACATTTTGATTTTAATGATTCTACCAGGGCTTTTCATTCTGTGGAATGAATATGTAATTGATATTATTGTACTCTCCATTTTGCTTCGTTCTACTGCAAAGTTTCAAGTATTTTTTTAATAGAATTACTTTTAATATTTTATAATTCTACAAATGTTTTCTCCTACAACATCAGAGTGCAGCGCCACATTAAATACGCACTACAATGAAAAAATAGTGTAAAGCGATTTGAAGCGTGTTTCATTTTAAAAATGGAAATATGGTTTGGGGGGTGTGGGGGGCAGAACTTTGTGACGTCATATTTCAGGGGCGTCTGACTTTGTGACGCTGTGTGACGAGGGGGGCAGGGGGGGGGGTCAAAAATCGGCCAAACTCGTGTGACGTCATTTATGGACGGCCCCTTATGGGAACATTGCTTTTGACATACACGATTTTGAGATAGGCGTGCTTTTCGCGTATGCCAATGAGTGCCTGTGGGGAGCGGTTAGTGTAGCGGTTAGTGCGCCGAGCTACAAACCTGGCGACCCGGGTTCGATTCCCACTCACGGCCAACACCAGTGACGATTGTCTGAACTGCTCCCGGGCCTCCCCTAGGTCGACTCAGCCTCAAATGAGTACCTGGTGCGATGCGGAAACATTGCCACGAAGGAGACAAAGGGTGGCCGGGCGTGGTGTTGGCCACCCACCCCCCTTGTTTGCTGTGCCGGCCTTCATAGGTGCTTCCCTAACAGCACTTGCCCCGACAGCCTGTTACAGGCTACACGGGGAGGGGGTCTTTGTAATGGAACAAATTCTGAATTAAACTCTAAGAGACAGGAACAGGAGCGTGTGTATGTTGAGCGTCTTTCGCACCGTACGTAGCCAAACCGTGCTGACCAGAGGCGTGGGGGAAGGGCAACGAACTTCAACGCAAAATCAGCTTCAAAGAAGTTTGTTTTCGGCATAGAGAAAGCACATTGATTAGAGAACGTACGAAAAGGTAAGAGACACATTGTCAAGAGAGAGGCGAGCGGGATTGTGCGGGGCGTTGGCGTTCTAAGGCACGGCCAAGGGCAGTGTCAGAGAATGTAAGTGTGTGGGCACGTCTAGTAGAACCTCTTTTGCACTGCACGTAGCCACCCGTGCTAATCGGGACAGCGGCCCAGCCAAGAGGAGAAAACGTGCCTGAGACCATCCCACTGCCGAGTTGGGAGCGATGAAAATCGGCTCATTCATTGGTTACGTTTTTTTGAAGCCAGCTGGCCAGGCGTTAGGGCAAAACGGAGCCCAACCTTTCACCCAGGCAACTGGCGAGCACGGACTAAGCTTGTGATTCGCATGCACTAACCTACGTACCCGCTCACCTACCCACCCAACCTATACAAGACAAAGATCCCCCGTGTAGTCTTAACAGGCTGTTGGAGGAGGTGCCGTTAGCGAGCACCTATGAGGGCCGGCACGGGTGGGTGGCCGGCACCACGCCTGATCGCCTTCGTCTCCCGAGTGGCGATGTTTACATACTGCATTCGGTAATCATTTGAGGCTGAGTCGACCTAGGAGAGGCATATGATCGGTTCAGATAATTGTCACTGGTGTTGGCCGTCAGCGGGAATCGGGTTCGTAGCGCAGCAGCGTGCTAACCGCTACAGTACCGCTCCCCGTATCTACCTGTGCACCTGCCTGCCCACATGCATGTCCACCTACATGCCTACCTACCTGCCTGCCTGCCTCGTCACGCACTCGCAAACCCACTCATATACTTGCCCACCTACACGCCTACCCGTGCGCCTGCATGCACACCTATCCGTCTACCCGCTCGCCCACCCACCCACACACCCACACGCCCACACACCCACCCACCCACCTAACCCGCCCGCCCACCGGTAAATTAACGCTGCCCCCCACGTTCCTCGCTGCGTTTCGGTAGCAAGGGGGGGGGCCGATGCAGCGCCTCACCGTGCGCAAGAAGGAGCCAGCGGAGGTGGCGGGCGCCGAGATGTCATTCGCGCTGTCGCAACGGGCGCGCCACGCCGCCCGTGTGCTTCTGCAGCGCTTCCCCGACACCGGCTCTGACCCAGGTTCGTTCCCGCTTTGGAGTTGCCGGCGACGGTTTTTTTTTTCCGTGGTGCTCCATTGGTGCCCTCTATCAACTAATCTATTCAGGCATTATTTTACCGGGTAAGGCTGCGCTGAGCTGCGTAGCCATTTATCAGCAGCGACCTGGCCACAAAATGATTGCTCGAATGAAGTGGCTTATCACGTGGACGTTCGCAGCAGCCAAATACGCTCAACGCACGTCGATTCGAGAGAGACACCACAAACTCCAAATATACAGCAGCAGATGTCGGGGTTGGGATCAAACCCACGACCTCCTGTATACCAGGCGAGGGAGTTAACATCTCCTAGCCACCATGATGATGATGAGGGAGAGAGACACAGACTCCAAATATACAGCAGCAGATATCGGGGTTGGGATCGAACCCACGACCTCCTGTATACCAGGCGAGGGAGTTAACATCTAGCCACCATGATGATGACGAGGGAGAGAGACACAGACTCCAAATATACAGCAGATGTCGGGGTTGGGATCGAACCCACGACCTCCTGTATACCAGGCGAGGGAGTTAACATCTAGCCACCATGATGATGACGAGGGAGAGAGACACAGACTCCAAATATACAGCAGCAGATGTCGGGGTTGGGATCGAACCCACGACCTCCTGTATACCAGGCGAGGGAGTTAACATCTAGCCACCATGATGATGATGAGGGAGAGAGACACAGACTTCAAATATACAGCAGCAGCATATGTCGGGGTTGGGATCGAACCCACGACCTCCTGTATACCAGGCGAGGGAGTTAACATCTCCTAGCCACCATGATGATGATGAGGGAGAGAGACACAGACTCCAAATATACAGCAGCAGCAGATGTCGGGGTTGGGATCGAACCCACGACCTCCTGTATACCAGGCGAGGGAGTTAACATCTCCTAGCCACCGTGATGATGATGAGGGAGAGAGACACAGACTCCAAATATACAGCAGCAGCAGATGTCGGGGTTGGGATCGAACCCACGACCTCCTGTATACCAGGCGAGGGAGTTAACATCTCCTAGCCACCGTGATGATGATGATGAGGGAGAGAGACACAGACTTCAAATATACAGCAGCAGCAGATGTCGGGGTTGGGATCGAACCCACGAACCTCCTGTATACCAGGCGAGGGAGTTAACATCTAGCCACCATGATGATGACAAGGGAGAGAGACACAGACTCCAAATATACAGCAGATGTCGGGGTTGGGATCGAACCCACGACCTCCTGTATACCAGGCGAGGGAGTTAACATCTAGCCACCATGATGATGACGAGGGAGAGAGACACAGACTCCAAATATACAGCAGCAGCAGATGTCGGGGTTGGGATCGAACCCACGACCTCCTGTATACCAGGCGAGGGAGTTAACATCTAGCAGATGTCGGGGTTGGGATCGAACCCACGACCTCCTGTACACCAGGCGAGGGAGTCAACATCTCCTAGCCACCGTGGCACCCGTGACGCTGATGCAATTCGACGCGTGTCACTCGCAGGGGCGAGACGCGAGGCGAGCAGGCCGAGCGGACGGCTCAGCGACGGGATCGCTCAGGTCCCGCCGCCGCGGGGGCGATCGGAGCTGGAGGCGTTCCGCCAGACCCTCCCCGTGGCCGCGTTCCGGGAGCAGTTGCTGGGCACCATCGCCAAGTCCAACATCCTGCTGGTGCTGGGCGAGACCGGCTCCGGCAAAACCACGCAGGTGCTCGCAGCACGGTCCTGGAACTCGGCGCTCCTTCATTCAGCATGTCGGGCTCATTTCCCCAGTGACCACCACCACGACGAGCGGGGTGAACGTGGATTATTATTTTTTATTTTTTTACCCCCGAATTGCGATCTTGAGGACTGCCTCCGATCACCGCTTAACACTCGGCGCGCGCCGCCGCCCGTGTCGTCCCCCACCCCCCCCCGGCAGATCCCTCAGTACATCCTGGACGAGGGCAGCCGCCTGGGGTCGCCGTGCCGCGTGATTTGCGCGCAGCCGCGCCGAATCTCTGCCGTCGCCGCGGCCGAGAGGGTGGCGGAGGAGCGAGGGGAGGGCGTCGGCCAGACCGTCGGCTACCAGATCCGGTTGGAGAGCAAGTGCGTGTACGCGTGTTGGCGCTTCCGTTGTGCGCGCGTGCGCGTGTGTGTGTGTTCTGTTGTTTTTGTTGTTGTGTTTTCCCTCTGGGCCGTGTGCTATTGTAATTTTTCTCGTCGTTTCATTCCAACTGTGCTAGTCGCGCCCCCACGATTAGCGCGGTCGGCTGCGTACGGTGTGAAAGACGTTCAACGTACACACGCGCACATGCACACATACGTTTGTTATTGTGTACTTTTACCGCTGTGTCCTGTCATGTTTCTCCCTGCCCTGCGCCGTGTCCTTTCGTTGAGTTGTGTGATTTTTAGGGTTGTGTTCGGTTTGCGTTTCTCCGTCCTGTCTGAGCTCTGCGGTGACACGACTCTACGAAAACCGAGCCGGTGCAACAATATTTACGGCACATTTATTTTTGGTTAGGCAGCGAAGAAATTATCTTGACAAAACAGCTGTCGTGAAATCCTTCCTCTGCACGATGCAAGCCAAACAACAATTTGCCATGGGTATGGGTGGGGGTGCAGAACAATTGTCACAAGGAAATTTAGCATATCGCTTTATAGGCATTGTATACGATTGCTGAATTTGTGTTGATGGAATTGTTCTTCAACTCAACTGTCGGTGGTGAGCTGAAACAATCTTGTTGGGCGCACAGTGAAACACTTTTACCACCATGTGGTAATTTAATTGGTTTGGCTGTGTCGGCTGGTGGGGGGAGGACTTCACACACGTTGGACCATTGAGCACGGTTGGCTACGTACGGTGGTGCGAAAGAAGTTCAACTTGCATACCTACGTTAAATTTACGAATCGTAATATTGACTGACAACCTAGATGTTAGGTTAACAGGAAAACACCATGTATGTATTTGAGATCCCTTATACCTCAGCTTATCACTCAGCTATTTCAATGCTAAATTCTATGCTAATTCCTTTGTCAAGGGGTGCCTCTGCGGATGTGTATACTTTAACTTAGCTATTTCAATGAGCCATTTCAATGCTAAATTCTATGCTAATTCCTTTGTCAAGGGGTGCCTCTGCGGATGTGTATACTTTAACTTAGCTATTTCAATGAGCCATTTCAATGCTAAATTATATGCTAATTCCTTTGTCAAGGGGTGCCTCTGCGGATGTGTATACTTTAACTTAGCTATTTCAATGAGCCATTTCAATGCTAAATTATATGCTAATTCCTTTGTCAAGGGGTACCTCTGCGGATGTGTATACTTTAACTTAGCTATTTCAATGAGCCATTTCAATGCTAAATTCTATGCTAATTCCTTTGTCAAGGGGTGCCTCTGCGGATGTGTACACTTTAACTTAGCTATTTCAATGAGCCATTTCAATGCTAAATTCTATGCTAATTCCTTTGTCAAGGGGTGCCTCTAGCGGATGTGTATACTTTAACTTAGCTATTTCAATGAGCTATTTCAATGCTAAATTCTATGCTAATTCCTTTGTCAAGGGGTACCTCTGCAGATGTGTATACTTTAACTTAGCTATTTCAATGAGCCATTTCAATGCTAAATTATATGATAATTCCTTTGTCAAGGCGCTTAGTGTTTTTCTTCTCACACAGCTTAAAGGTCGTGATCTGAGCGTGGCTTTTTTCACTCCAGCGCTGTCCTACCAGACAGTCTCGTCCCTTCACCTGATGAAGGCCGCTTGTGTTGTGGCCGAAACGTCGTGATTTTTGTTATTTTATTTTTTACCTACGTGGTGACTTTACCCAATAGAACCAAAGAGTATCCCTCATTAAAGGTCGTGATCTCAGCGTGGCTTCTCTCACTCTAGCGCTGTCCTCCAGACAGTCTCGTCCCTTCACCTGATGAAGGCCGCTTGTGTTGTGGCCGAAACGTCGTGATTTTTGTTATTTTATTTTTAACCTGCTACGTGGTGACTTTACCCAATAGAACCAAAGAGTATCCCTCATACCGTCGCGTTCCGCACGCGGCGTTGCGCGCAGGGTCTCGCCAAAGACGCTCCTCACGTTCTGCACCAACGACGTGCTGGTGAGGACCCTCATGGCCGGAGACAGCGCCACGTCTACCGTCGTGACGCACATCATCGTGGTACGTGCCGAGCTACAGTCGATCCACCACACACCGGTGCTCAAAAGTTTTCTTTTCAGTCTAATCTAGATTTGAAGTTTTCGTGACTGCAGGGGTCCACGCCCCTGGGTTCTCTCGGTAAAGTCACCGTGGTAGGTAGAAAATGAAATGAATTAAATCACGGCGTTTCGGGCGCGCGCACACGCAAGCGTCAGTCAGCAGGTGGGACAACCACAGCAAGAAAGAATTGCTGAAGTGGGCAAAAGGGCTGCTGCTGCTGTCACAAGAGGCTATCGAGGCCTGTAGATGTGGTTGTCCCACCTGCTGACGGACCCTTGTGTGTGCGCTCGCTCGAAACGTCGTGATTTTAATTTATTTTATTTTATTCGGTCTAACCCAAGATGTGGCCAGTTCCGGTTTCTGAGTTTTTGTTCGGTTTTAGTGTCTCAATCATTGGATTGACAACAGACTGTATGTACATGGTGAAGTTTAATTATTGTTATGAAGCTGGTGCTGATGCTGTTGCTACTGGTTGGTTAAAGGTGATGATGGTGGTGATGCTGGTAGTGTTGTTGCTGCTGCTAAGGGTGGTGGTTATTGATGGTTCTGCTGGTGGTGGTGATGGTTAAGGGTGGTGATGATGGTAGTGATAATTGTGGTGGTGGTGGTGGTGATTACGGGTGGTGATGATGATGGTGGTAGTGCTGGTGTTGGTTCTGGTGGTGGTATTGGTGGTGGTTCTTAAAGAGTGGTGCTTGCCACCCACCCCCTTGTGTACCGTGCCTGCCTTCATAGGAGCTACTCGCTTACAGCACTTGCCCCAACGAGTCTGTTAAGGCTATACGGGGGATCTTTGTCTTGTCAGTTGGTCATGATAGATTTTTGTTAACTGGTGATGGCGAAATTGACAATGGTGATGATGGCGGTGGTGGTGGTGGTTACGATGATGATGATGATGGCAGCGTTGGCGGTGATGTATCCACTAGGACGAGATCCATGAACGCGACCGCTTCTGCGACATCCTGCTCATCAAGCTGCGCGACATTCTGGAGCGGCAGTGCAACCTCCGCGTCGTGCTGATGAGCGCCCCCCTCAACGTCTCACTCTTTTCAGAGTACTTCGGCGGCTGCCCCGTCGTCAGACGTGAGAGACGGCTAAATCCATCCGTCGGTTGAACACGTAGCGGTAGGCTTTCGCGACCAATATTATCGATAATGTATTAGAGGTTTTTTTGGGTTTGATCGCGTCAATGTAAATGTGTTGTTAAACCCGACGGCCAATTTGTAAGATTTTGTCACGTAAAACAAAATATCGTTACTAGCACGGCGCACCGTTGTGTTGGAGGAGTAAACCCACAACATTTACCATTGGAGTGCGACATTTGCCGGTTGTAATTACCGAACGGTAAATGTTGTGGGTTTACTCCTCCAGCACACCGGTGTGTGCCGAATTAGCAACTCGTTGGCCACGTTTTGTTTACTTGACAAACCTCGCTAACCGGCTGCTGCGTCGGGTGGTGGCGGGTTTAACGACACAACATTTATATTCACTCGATCTAACCGTGCGTCGGCGGCGGCGGCGGCGGCGGTGGCGGCGGCGGGCCAAACGGAACGGCGATGTTGGACGTGGCGGTGTGCACGCCGTGTTGCCTCTCGTCCGTGGGCCAGTGCCTGGGAGGCTTTTCGAGGTGAAGCGGTTCTTTCTGGAGGACATCCTGCCCACCACTGGTTACAAGTCTAAGGAGATGGAGAGACGCCAGAAGGAGAAAGATCAACGTACGTACAGCCGGCAAAAACCACCCCCCCCCCCGCATTGCTTGAGAGAGCCTCCCATTGTGTTGAGGCGGCGATCTCCAACTGTATCGGAATCAGGAGAATATTTATACCGGTAGGAACCTCCTGGTTACACCACCAGCCCACACGGGGATTATTGTTGTTGTTGTGTCCGTCCGTCGTGCATCCAAAAATGGGAGAGGTGGGGCTGGGTGGAGAGGGGAGGGTGGGGAGGGAGGGGCTGGGTAGGGAGGGGAGGGTGGGGAGGGGCTGGGTGGGGAGGGAGGGACTGGGTGGGGAGGGTGGGGAGGGTGGTGTGGGTGGGGAGGGTGGGGCTGGGTGGGTGGGGAGGGTGGGGAGGGTTGTGTGGGTGGGGAGGGTGGGGCTGGGTGGGGAGGGGAGGGTGGGGCTGGGTGGGGAGGGGAGGGTGGGGAGGGGCTGGGTGGGGAGGGTGGGGCTGGTGGTGGGGGTGGGAGAGGTGGGGCCGGGGGGGCAGGGGCTGGTCACCCCGTGGTGCCCTTATAAAACTCAACGTTTAACCTACTCACGCCGGCCTGTGCCCGCCCTCACAGTTGGGCATATTTGCGGAATACACCACGGAGCCGCCGTTGACCCTGGTCGTTGACCAAGCAACCCAACGTTCCTACCGGCTCCCTCCGCAGGAGAATGTGTTTGTTCATATTGGAGGAATCCAATCAGCCAATGTCAACTGGGCTATAAACTGTCGTCCGTGTTGTTGTTATTATTATTAACACTGTGAATGTTGTCGTTATTGTTGTGTGTTGTTGTTTTATAAACTGTCGTCCGTGTTGTTGTTATTATTATTAACACTGTGAATGTTATCGTTATTGTTGTATGTTGTTGTTGTTTTATAAACTGTCGTCCGTGTTGTTGTTATTATTATTAACACTGTGAATGTTGTCGTTATTGTTGTGTGTTGTTGTTTTATAAACTGTCGTCCGTGTTGTTGTTATTATTATTAACACTGTGAATGTTGTCGTTATTGTTGTGTGTTGTTGTTGTTGTTGTATAAACTGTTGTCCGTGTCGTTATTATTATTAACACTGTGAATGTTGTCGTTATTGTTGTGTGTTGTTGTTGTTTTATAAACTGTCGTCCGTGTCGTTATTATTATTAACACTGTGAATGTTGTCGTTATTGTTGTGTGTTGTTGTTTTATAAACTGTCGTCCGTGTTGTTATTATTATTAACACTGTGAATGTTGTCGTTATTGTTGTGTGTTGTTGTTTTATAAACTGTCGTCCGTGTTGTTGTTATTATTATTAACACTGAATGTTGTCGTTATTGTTGTGTGTTGTTGTTGTTGTTTTATAAACTGTCGTCCGTGTTGTTGTTATTATTATTAACACTGTGAATGTTGTCGTTATTGTTGTGTGTTGTTGTTTTATAAACTGTCGTCCGTGTTGTTGTTATTATTATTATTAACACTGTGAATGTTGTCGTTATTGTTGTGTGTTGTTGTTGTTGTTGTATAAACTGTTGTCCGTGTCGTTATTATTATTAACACTGTGAATGTTGTCGTTATTGTTGTGTGTTGTTGTTGTTTTATAAACTGTCGTCCGTGTCGTTATTATTATTAACACTGTGAATGTTGTCGTTATTGTTGTGTGTTGTTGTTTTATAAACTGTCGTCCGTGTTGTTATTATTATTAACACTGTGAATGTTGTCGTTATTGTTGTGTGTTGTTGTTTTATAAACTGTCGTCCGTGTTGTTGTTATTATTATTAACACTGTGAATGTTGTCGTTATTGTTGTGTGTTGTTGTTGTTTTATAAACTGTCGTCCGTGTTGTTGTTATTATTATTAACACTGTGAATGTTGTCGTTATTGTTGTGTGTTGTTTTATAAACTGTCGTCCGTGTTGTTGTTATTATTATTAACACTGTGAATGTTATCGTTATTGTTGTGTGTTGTTGTTTTATAAACTGTCGTCCGTGTTGTTGTTATTATTATTAACACTGTGAATGTTGTCGTTATTGTTGTGTGTTGTTGTTTTATAAACTGTCGTCCGTGTTGTTATTATTATTAACACTGTGAATGTTGTCGTTATTGTTGTGTGTTGTTGTTTTATAAACTGTCGTCCGTGTTGTTGTTATTATTATTAACACTGTGAATGTTGTCGTTATTGTTGTGTGTTGTTTTATAAACTGTCGTCCGTGTTGTTATTATTATTAACACTGTGAATGTTGTCGTTATTGTTGTGTGTTGTTGTTGTTTTATAAACTGTCGTCCGTGTTGTTGTTATTATTATTAACACTGTGAATGTTGTCGTTATTGTTGTGTGTTGTTGTTTTATAAACTGTCGTCCGTGTTGTTGTTATTATTATTAACACTGTGAATGTTATCGTTATTGTTGTATGTTGTTGTTGTTTTATAAACTGTCGTCCGTGTTGTTGTTATTATTATTAACACTGTGAATGTTGTCGTTATTGTTGTGTGTTGTTGTTTTATAAACTGTCGTCCGTGTTGTTATTATTATTAACACTGTGAATGTTGTCGTTATTGTTGTGTGTTGTTGTTTTATAAACTGTCGTCCGTGTTGTTGTTATTATTATTAACACTGTGAATGTTGTCGTTATTGTTGTGTGTTGTTGTTTTATAAACTGTCGTCCGTGTTGTTATTATTATTAACACTGTGAATGTTGTCGTTATTGTTGTGTGTTGTTGTTGTTTTATAAACTGTCGTCCGTGTTATTATTATTATTAACACTGTGAATGTTATCGTTATTGTTGTGTGTTGTTGTTTTATAAACTGTCGTCCGTGTTATTATTATTATTAACACCGTGAATGTTATCGTTATTGTTGTGTGTTGTTGTTTTATAAACTGTCGTCCGTGTTGTCGTTATTATTATTAACACTGTGAATGTTGTCGTTATTGTTGTGTGTTGTTGTTTTATAAACTGTCGTCCGTGTTGTTATTATTATTAACACTGTGAATGTTGTCGTTATTGTTGTGTGTTGTTGTTTTATAAACTATCGTCCGTGTTGTCGTTATTATTATTAACACTGTGAATGTTGTCGTTATTGTTGTGTGTTGTTGTTGTTTTATAAACTGTCGTCCGTGTCGTTATTATTATTAACACTGTGAATGTTGTCGTTATTGTTGTGTGTTGTTTTATAAACTGTCGTCCGTGTCGTTGTTATTATTATTATTAACACTGTGAATGTTGTCGTTATTGTTGTGTGTTGTTGTTTTATAAACTGTCGTCCGTGTTGTTGTTATTATTATTAACACTGTGAATGTTGTCGTTATTGTTGTGTGTTGTTGTTGTTGTATAAACTGTCGTCCGTGTCGTTGTTATTGTTATTATTATTAACACTGTGAATGTTGTCGTTATTGTTGTGTGTTGTTGTTGTTTTATAAACTGTCGTCCGTGTTGTTGTTGTTATTATTAACACTGTGAATGTTGTTGTTATTGTTGTGTGTTGTTGTTTTATAAACTGTCGTCCGTGTCGTTGTTATTGTTATTATTATTAACACCGTGAATGTTGTCGTTATTGTTGTGTGTTGTTGTTTTATAAACTGTCGTCCGTGTTGTTGTTATTATTATTATTAACACTGTGAATGTTGTCGTTATTGTTGAGTGTTGTTGTTGTTTTATAAACTGTCGCCCGTGTTGTTATTGTTATTATTATTATTAACACTGTGAATGTTGTCGTTATTGTTGTGTGTTGTTGTTTTATAAACTGTCGTCCGTGTCGTTGTTATTATTATTAACACTGTGAATGTTGTCGTTATTGTTGTGTGTTGTTGTTTTATAAACTGTCGTCCGTGTTGTTGTTATTATTATTATTAACACTGTGAATGTTGTCGTTATTGTTGTGTGTTGTTGTTGTTTTATAAACTGTCGTCCGTGTTGTTATTGTTATTATTATTAACACTGTGAATGTTGTCGTTATTGTTGTGTGTTGTTGTTTTATAAACTGTCGTCCGTGTTATTATTATTATTATTAACACTGTGAATGTTGTCGTTATTGTTGTGTGTTGTTGTTGTTTTATAAACTGTCGTCCGTGTCGTTATTATTATTAACACTGTGAATGTTGTCGTTATTGTTGTGTGTTGTTGTTGTTTTATAAACTGTCGTCCGTGTTGTCGTTATTATTATTAACACTGTGAATGTTATCGTTATTGTTGTGTGTTGTTGTTGTTGTTGTTGTTTTATAAACTGTCGTCCGTGTTGTTGTTATTATTATTAACACTGTGAATGTTGTCGTTATTGTTGTGTGTTGTTGTTTTATAAACTGTCGTCCGTGTTGTTGTTATTATTATTAACACTGTGAATGTTGTCGTTATTGTTGTGTGTTGTTTTATAAACTGTCGTCCGTGTTGTCGTTATTATTATTAACACTGTGAATGTTGTCGTTATTGTTGTGTGTTGTTGTTGTTGTTTTATAAACTGTCGTCCGTGTCGTTGTTATTATTATTATTAACACTGTGAATGTTGTCGTTATTGTTGTGTGTTGTTGTTGTTTTATAAACTGTCGTCCGTGTCGTTGTTATTATTATTAACACTGTGAATGTTGTCGTTATTGTTGTGTGTTGTTGTTTTATAAACTGTCGTCCGTGTCGTTGTTATTATTATTAACACTGTGAATGTTGTCGTTATTGTTGTGTGTTGTTGTTTTATAAACTGTCGTCCGTGTCGTTATTATTATTAACACTGTGAATGTTGTCGTTATTGTTGTGTGTTGTTGTTGTTTTATAAACTGTCGTCCGTGTCGTTATTATTATTAACACTGTGAATGTTGTCGTTATTGTTGTGTGTTGTTGTTGTTTTATAAACTGTCGTCCGTGTTGTCGTTATTATTATTAACACTGTGAATGTTATCGTTATTGTTGTGTGTTGTTGTTGTTGTTTTATAAACTGTCGTCCGTGTTGTTGTTATTATTATTAACACTGTGAATGTTGTCGTTATTGTTGTGTGTTGTTGTTTTATAAACTGTCGTCCGTGTTGTTGTTATTATTATTAACACTGTGAATGTTGTCGTTATTGTTGTGTGTTGTTTTATAAACTGTCGTCCGTGTTGTCGTTATTATTATTAACACTGTGAATGTTGTCGTTATTGTTGTGTGTTGTTGTTGTTGTTTTATAAACTGTCGTCCGTGTCGTTGTTATTATTATTATTAACACTGTGAATGTTGTCGTTATTGTTGTGTGTTGTTGTTTTATAAACTGTCGTCCGTGTTGTTGTTATTATTATTAACACTGTGAATGTTGTCGTTATTGTTGTGTGTTGTTGTTGTTTTATAAACTGTCGTCCGTGTTGTTGTTATTATTATTAACACTGTGAATGTTGTCGTTATTGTTGTGTGTTGTTGTTTTATAAACTGTCGTCCGTGTCGTTGTTATTATTATTAACACTGTGAATGTTGTCGTTATTGTTGTGTGTTGTTGTTTTATAAACTGTCGTCCGTGTCGTTATTATTATTAACACTGTGAATGTTGTCGTTATTGTTGTGTGTTGTTGTTGTTTTATAAACTGTCGTCCGTGTCGTTATTATTATTAACACTGTGAATGTTGTCGTTATTGTTGTGTGTTGTTGTTGTTTTATAAACTGTCGTCCGTGTTGTCGTTATTATTATTAACACTGTGAATGTTATCGTTATTGTTGTGTGTTGTTGTTGTTGTTTTATAAACTGTCGTCCGTGTTGTTGTTATTATTATTAACACTGTGAATGTTGTCGTTATTGTTGTGTGTTGTTGTTTTATAAACTGTCGTCCGTGTTGTTGTTATTATTATTAACACTGTGAATGTTGTCGTTATTGTTGTGTGTTGTTTTATAAACTGTCGTCCGTGTTGTCGTTATTATTATTAACACTGTGAATGTTGTCGTTATTGTTGTGTGTTGTTGTTGTTTTATAAACTGTCGTCCGTGTCGTTGTTATTATTATTATTAACACTGTGAATGTTGTCGTTATTGTTGTGTGTTGTTGTTGTTTTATAAACTGTCGTCTGTGTTGTTGTTATTATTATTACCACTGTGAATGTTGTCGTTATTGTTGTGTGTTGTTGTTTTATAAACTGTCGTCCGTGTCGTTGTTATTATTATTAACACTGTGAATGTTGTCGTTATTGTTGTGTGTTGTTGTTTTATAAACTGTCGTCCGTGTCGTTATTATTATTAACACTGTGAATGTTGTCGTTATTGTTGTGTGTTGTTGTTGTTTTATAAACTGTCGTCCGTGTCGTTATTATTATTAACACTGTGAATGTTGTCGTTATTGTTGTGTGTTGTTGTTGTTTTATAAACTGTCGTCCGTGTTGTTGTTATTATTATTAACACTGTGAATGTTGTCGTTATTGTTGTGTGTTGTTGTTTTATAAACTGTCATCCGTGTTGTTGTTATTATTATTAACACTGTGAATGTTGTCGTTATTGTTGCGTGTTGTTGTTTTATAAACTGTCGTCCGTGTCGTTATCGCTAATGTCTGGTGGGGCCACGTGATGGCTCGTCAATTCCTACTGAAGTATTGTGTTAGGCCATGTAACGATCTGGCCAAATCTGTGTCGTCAAGACCCCCTCCGCCAAACTAATTAGACCGTCACGTGGTGCAACAGGCGCTTCACGATGTGTCCGTCGTCATTGTTTCAGTTGTCCCACCCGGTGAGTTGAAGGACAATTCCCGTAGCCGGATTCAGCGATTAGATACGCGGCGTTTCGCTTGAAGCTACGTCAAGCGTTGCCGGGACGGTACCCAGGAATTCATATTCTTAGCTCTTTCGGTAAAGTCACCACGTTGAAGGGAAACAATAAAATAATAAAATATATATAACAATAAAAATTCCCACGACGTTACGACCGTAACACAGGAAGTCCGAATAATCGCATCACCTGACCGGGCTTCTTCATAGCTGCCATGACCTGTGAAGTTGTGTAGCGCCATGGATGGAACGGTACCTCGAACAATCAGGGGAGGGACTGCAGCACCAGCCCAAGAGCGGAGGGGCTGCTGCTGGGGGCTCAGGATCCCCAGACAGTTGTTGTTGTTGTTGTTGGCTTGCACCACATTGTGATTTTTTTGCACGCAGCGTTTTAATAAGTTTTTTTTGTGCGCGTGGAATATTTGCTTTGTTGAATTCCAGGATGTTTGTGTTGCGCGTCGTCGCTTTGGGATGTTCCGCGTTCAAATTTAGTTTGTTGCGGTTGCACCCGACTTAAGAGCCGCATGGCTCACAGGGCTATACCCAATACATGAAAATGAAAAATGAAAAAAATTCAAAAGGGCCGGGACGCTGTGCGGGCCGGTGGTGGGACTCTGGGCCAGTGGTGGGACTCTGGGCCGGTGGTGGGACTCTAGGACTGCCGGGGCCAAGGAAGCCAGAGTCTAGACCCGCACCTTGGCTGGGTCGGGTCAGGGGTAGCCTCCCCTAGGGTCATCATAGCCGGAGGAGCCGAGAGCGTAACCAGTGTCAAGGCACGCTAGGAGTAGGCCGTGTCCCCTAGGCTGTAGCAGTGTATCAGGAGGACTGCTGGGAGTGCCGTGTTGTCATAAAGAAGTTGCCTATCCGAAGTGTCTCCGGAACCCACTACAAAGGCGTGTACACTGCTGTGTGTGTGTGTCTCTGCCTGCGTCTGTGTTTGTGTGTGACCCTCGTGGTGGGGAGCGGCGGTGCAGCGGTCAGCGCGACGCTGCGCTACGAACCCGGCGACTCGGGTTCGATTCCCGCTGGCGGTGATTATCTGAACCGGTGCCGGGCCTCCCCTAGGTCGACTCAGCCTCAAATGAGTACCCTGGTGCGGTGCTTAGTAAACATCGCCGCTGGGGAGACAAAGGCGGTCGGGCGTGGTGCTGGCCACCCACCCCCTCGTGTACCGTTGCCGACCTTCATAGGTGCTGCTCGCTAACAGCACTTGCCCCTACAGTCTGCTAAGGCTACACGGGGGATCTGTGACCTTTGACCCTCGTAGGCAATATCAGTGGCGGTTATCCGAACCAGTCCTGCACCTGCCACAGGACCAGTCTTGCACGGTGGGCGCCACTGTGGCTAGGAGATGTTAGCTACCTCGCCTGGTATAGAGGAGGTTGTGGGTTCGATTCTGACCATAACACCTTTATATTTGGAGTTTACATTTTCTCTCTCTCTGTGCTCGTGTGGATTTTTCTCCGGGTCCTCTGGTTTTTACTCTCCGCATTTGTAATCAACGTGCATTTAGAGTGTTTAGCTGCCGCTATAAATGTCCACTTGGTGACAAGCCGCTTGCTTGAGCTGTCATTTTTATGTGGCCAGGTCACTTCTGAAAAAGCTACGTAGCTCAATGGGCCTTACCTGGTAAAAAAAAATAGTTTTTCCTTGTTATTTCGGTGGACTCAGCCTTAAAATGAGCACTTGGTGCAGCATATAGACAACCACCACCTTCTCTAGCGCCGTGCCAGCCTTCACATGCGCTCGCGAACAGCACTTGCCCCAACAGTCTGTTGAGGCTTTATACCGGGGGGGGGTGGGGGGTGGATCTCTGTGTCTGCGTGTGCGCAGTGGAGAGCCAGCAGAACAATCTGAGCGAACGGTACGAGGAGGAGACCGGACCGAGCGTGCCAGTGCGCGGTGCCAGCGTCGCACTCCTCACGGATCAAACCAAGATTCTCAACATCGAAGGGGGGGAGAGCGCCTTCGAACAGGAGGTATGTCGTGTGGAACGCTGGGGTGGGGGCGGGAGATGTTAACTACCTCGCCTGGTATACGGGCGAGGTAGGTGCTCGCTAATGGCGCTTGCCCCGACAGTCTGTTGCAGGATATGTGACGATTATCTGAACCGCTCCTGTTCCTCGCCTAGATCGACTTAGCCCTCAAATAAGTACCTGGTACGGTGCGCCAGCATCGCCGCTCGGGAGACAAAGGCGTGGTGGTGCTGGCCACCTGCCCCCTCGTGCGCCGTGCCGGCCTTCGTATCGGTGCCACTGGCGAACAGCGCTTGCCCCCAACAGTCTGTTTCGGCTACACGACGGGGATCTTTTGTCTCTTGCGCGGACAGGTGGAGCGCGACGGCTCCAAGCTGGCGCCGTGGCTCGTCAAGGAGATGGACGCGTGCATCGCCAACATGTGGCTGCACAGGGACGAGGACGCATCCACACAGCTGCTGCACCTGCTGATCAGCGAGCGCGTCAGCGGTGCGTGCCGGGGCCAGCGTGCCAACGGAACAGGGTGGCCTGGGAAATACCCTCCCTCCCTCCCCCCCACCCCCCACCCCTTCCTCCCCTCCCAACTTCTTCCCCCGTTAAACCGGTAGCCCTTTCCTGAATCGGTTAACACCTCGGTGGCTAGGAGACGTTAACCACCTCGCCTGGTGTGCAGGAGGTCGTGGGTTTAATCCCGACCCTGACGCCTGCTGCTGCTGTACATTTGGAGTTTGCGTGTCTCTCTCCCCGTGGTCACGTGGATTTTTCTCCGGGTCCTCCGGCTTTTCCCTCCACATTTGGAATCAACGTGTGTGTGTTCAGGGTACTTGGCTGCTATAAATTTCCACGTCGTGATAAGTCACTTTTACCGAGATGTCATTTGCGACCAGGTCGCTTCTGAAAAAGTGCTGTGCATATATTGTTCCGTGTTCTGAGAGTCAGGAATCGGTAAACCGTTTTTTTTTTTATCGGTGGAACGGTTTGCGACGGGTTGCGTCGATTGGCCCACGTGCGCTGTGGCCCCGGTCGAAGTTTGGCCTTGTTTCTTATTTAACAGATTAAGGTGCAGCCCCGCTATTGCTGGCTTGCTTGCTTGTGCCACTGTTCTTGAAAGAGCCTACACTGAAGAGGGCTCTAGGGGGCGGGGGTGTTGTTTGGACAGGCGGTGGTGAAGGTGAGCGGTTGGGGAGGCTGGGCAGGGGCGGGGGGGGCTGTGATTTAATAAACTTGCTTCATCGTTTAAAATGCCGAATTGGAAGGCCAGTACTGCCAACCATTACAGCTCGGAATGCTCCCTACGTGTGAGCGTCAGAATTCGAATGGTCGAATAAATTTGTTGCTGCACACCTGCCGCTGAAGCTGCTTCTGCTGCCCCTGCCACCGCCGCTGCCGCCGCCGCTGCCGATGATGATGATGATGATCGTCTCTCTCCTGGGCAGTCGACTACAGGCACAGCGAGAAGACCGCCACGCCGCTGATGGTGGCCGCCGGCCGCGGCCTCATTGACATCGTGGAGCTGCTGCTCCGGATGGGGGCCGACGTCAACTTGAAGGACTCCAACGGCATGTGAGGGCACACCTGCACCCCCATCCCCGCTCGATCGCAATCGGGCGTTGACACAGCCCGGGTGGAAGGTTGTAGCGGGTTCTCGGAGACGACTTGTGGAGGCAACGCGTTTGTTCAATAAACGCTTTAACAGCAACGGTCTCAGCCTTCGCTAAGGCTGCAGCCATTTTTACTCATCACCTAGGGAGGTGCAGCCTCTGGACGATCGCGAATTTACACCGGACTACAGCCCTCAGCTCCTCCGGCTACGAGTGACCTAGGGGAGGCTCCTCTGACCACTGGCCCACTCGGACACGACCCTTAACAAGGACGTCTGGCCGCGGGTTGCCAGAGTCTCTCACCACTGGCCCACAGAGTCCCCCGCCCTTACAAGGACAGCGGGGCTAGGGGGTCCCCAGGGTCCTGGCCAGCTGCTGGTCTTCTGGCTTCTGTCTTGGACTGGCCCCGGACACGTTGAGAGATCCCGGCTTTTAAACACCTCCCCTGTGTGTCAGCCTCTGGCCACGCCTCCCTTCCAGAGAGTTCCAAGGGGGGGGGGGAGGTCCCGGGGGATCCTAGAACACCCCGCAGCCGCCTTCCTGCTTTTGGGCTGTTAATAACCGGGGTGGCCTGCCGGATGCGAATCGACAAACCTTCAGCAAGCGGACCTAACCGCTCGGCCGCGTCTCCGCCGTTTTTCCCCGTCGCCCGACATCCGGCCACGCGGTGCCTGACGCCCATCTCGTCGCGAGCAACATCCGCCTCTCCCCCTGGTTTAGTGTTTTTGGGTCCGACAGACAGTCAAGCGCTGGTGCGGCCTCCCCTCCGCAAGATGCGCCGCCCCGTGCTCGTTTTCCCGGTTCGGCGCAATCGCCCGGTGCCGGCGCGGTCGAGACGACCCCCCCCCACCCCGCCCCCCCGCCCCCCAAATGCCCTTGCCTTGTTTTTTTTTTCATTTCCGCAGGAACGCTTTCGACTGGGCGAAGAAATTCCATGAATCGGACATGGCGGAGCTCCTGGAATCGTCTGCGTACGTTATCGGCGATGGCATCGCCTTATTCGGGCACCGGTTTAATGTAATTCATCGTAGACGGCAGCGCGGCGGTGCCACTTGCGCCCCGCAGCAAAACGGGGGCCTGGATTTGATGCCTGACTCGGGATACTTTGTCCGTGTTGTTGAGTTTGTGCGCTCCCTCTCCACGGCTGTCGTGGCTTTTCCCTCCAGCTTCTTTGGTTTCCTCCCAAAGCTTAAAAGCAACAAAAAAGAACATACCGCGTCATTAGCATTGGTCACACATCCCAGTGCTGAGAAATGTATCCTGCGCATTACTCAATTGGGGGTGTCACGCGTGACGGCAATATTTATTCCGTTTATTTTTAAATGAAATAACTCGGCGGCATCTTCATGGAAAAATTGCCTTGAGACTCAGTGAGGCTTTCCTGGGTACTTAACAGTCGCAAAAAAAGATCATCATGTTTCAATCCACTGGAAGAATGCCTCTCAAATACGTCTCGTCTCTCACAACCTCACGATGCAACAATCTAACCCGGAGACAAGTCTCTCACAACCTCACGATGCAACATTCTACCGCTGAGACAATTCTCTCACAACCTCACGATGCAACAATCTAACCCGGAGACAAGTCTCTCACAACCTCACGATGCAACAATCTACCCCTGAGACAAGTCTCTCACAACCTCACGATGCAAAAATCTAGCCCAGAGACAAGTCTCTCACAACCTCACGATGCAACAATCTACCCCAGAGACAAGTCTCTCACAACCTCACGATGCAACAATCTACCCCAGAGACAAGTCTCTCACAACCTCACGATGCAACATTCTACCCCTGAGACAAGTCTCTCAGAACCTCACGATGCAACAATCTACCCCAGAGACAAGTCTCTCACAACCTCACGATGCAACAATCTACCCCTGAGACAAACCTCTCACAAACTCACGATGCAACAATCTACCCCAGGAGACAAGTCTCTCATAACCTCACGATGCAACAATCTACCCCTGAGACAAGTCTCTCACAACCTCACGATGCAACAATCTACCCCTGAGACAAGTCTCTCACAACCTCACGATGCAACAATCTACCCCTGAGACAAGTCTCTCACAACCTCACGATGCAACAATCTACCCCGGAGACAAGTCTCTCACAACCTCACGATGCAACAATCTACCCCTGAGACAAGTCTCTCACAACCTCACGATGCAACAATCTACCCCAGAGACAAGTCTCTCACAACCTCACGATGCAACAATCTACCCCTGAGACAAGTCTCTCACAACCTCACGATGCAACAATCTACCCCTCAGACAAGTCTCTCACAACCTCACGATGCAACAATCTAACCCCAGAGACAAGTCTCTCACAACCTCACGATGCAACAATCTACCCCTCAGACAAGTCTCTCACAACCTCACGATGCAACAATCTACCCCTGAGACAAGTCTCTCACAACCTCACGATGCAATAATCTACCCCGTAGACAAGTCTCTCACAACCTCACGATGCAACAATCTACCCCAGAGACAAGTCTCTCACAACCTCACGATGCAGCAATCTAACCCCTGAGACAAGTCTCTCACAACCTCACGATGCAACAATCTGCCCGGAGACAAGTCTCTCAGAACCTCACGATGCAACAATCTAACCCCAGAGACAAGTCTCTCACAACCTCACGATGCAACAATCTACCCCTCAGACAAGTCTCTCACAACCTCACGATGCAACAATCTACCCCTGAGACAAGTCTCTCAAAACCTCACGATGCAATAATCTACCCCGTAGACAAGTCTCTCACAACCTCACGATGCAACAATCTACCCCAGAGACAAGTCTCTCACAACCTCACGATGCAACAATCTAACCCCTGAGACAAGTCTCTCACAACCTCACGATGCAACAATCTGCCCCGGAGACAAGTCTCTCAGAACCTCACGATGCAACAATCTACCCCAGAGACAAGTCTCTCACAACCTCACGATGCAACAATCTACCCCTGAGACAAGTCTCTCACAATCTCACGATGCAACAATCTACCCCAGAGACAAGTCTCTCACAACCTCACGATGCAACAATCTACCCCGGAGACAAGTCTCTCACAACCTCACGATGCAACAATCTAACCCCGGAGACAAGTCTCTCACAACTTCACGATGCAACAATCTACCCCTGAGACAAGTCTCTCACAACCTCACGATGCAACAATCTACCCCGGAGACAAGTCTCTCACAACCTCACGATGCAACAATCTAACCCCGGAGACAAGTCTCTCACAACCTCACGATGCAACAATCTACCCCTGAGACAAGTCTCTCACAACCTCACGATGCAACAATTTACCCCGGAGACAAGTCTCTCACAACCTCACGATGCAACAATCTAACCCCAGAGACAAGTCTCTCACAACCTCACGATGCAACAATCTACCCCTCAGACAAGTCTCTCACAACCTCACGATGCAACATTCTACCCCAGAGACAAGTCTCTCACAACCTCACGATGCAACAATCTACCCCTCAGACAAGTCTCTCACAACCTCACGATGCAACAATCTACCCCTCAGACAAGTCTCTCACAACCTCACGATGCAACAATCTAACCCCAGAGACAAGTCTCTCACAACCTCATGATGCAACAATCTACCCCTCAGACAAGTCTCTCACAACCTCACGATGCAACAATCTACCCCTGAGACAAGTCTCTCACAACCTCACGATGCAATAATCTACCCCGTAGACAAGTCTCTCACAACCTCACGATGCAACAATCTACCCCAGAGACAAGTCTCTCACAACCTCACGATGCAACAATCTACCCCTCAGAAAAGTCTCTCACAACCTCACGATGCAACAATCTACCCCTGAGACAAGTCTCTCACAACCTCACGATGCAATAATCTACCCCGTAGACAAGTCTCTCACAACCTCACGATGCAACAATCTACCCCAGAGACAAGTCTCTCACAACCTCACGATGCAACAATCTAACCCCTGAGACAAGTCTCTCACAACCTCACGATGCAACAATCTACCCCTGAGACAAGTCTCTCACAACCTCACGATGCAATAATCTACCCCGTAGACAAGTCTCTCACAACCTCACGATGCAACAATCTACCCCTGAGACAAGTCTCTCACAACCTCACGATTCAATAATCTACCCCGTAGACAAGTCTCTCACAACCTCACGATGCAACAATCTAACCCCTGAGACAAGTCTCTCACAACCTCACGATGCAACAATCTGCCCCGGAGACAAGTCTCTCAGAACCTCACGATGCAACAATCTAACCCCAGAGACAAGTCTCTCACAACCTCACGATGCAACAATCTACCCCTCAGACAAGTCTCTCACAACCTCACGATGCAACAATCTACCCCTGAGACAAGTCTCTCACAACCTCACGATGCAATAATCTACCCCGTAGACAAGTCTCTCACAACCTCACGATGCAACAATCTACCCCAGAGACAAGTCTCTCACAACCTCACGATGCAACAATCTAACCCCTGAGACAAGTCTCTCACAACCTCACGATGCAACAATCTGCCCCGGAGACAAGTCTCTCAGAACCTCACGATGCAACAATCTACCCCAGAGACAAGTCTCTCACAACCTCACGATGCAACATTCTACCCCTGAGACAAGTCTCTCACAACCTCACGATGCAACATTCTGCCCCAGAGACAAGTCTCTCACAACCTCACGATGCAACAATCTACCCCTGAGACAAGTCTCTCACAATCTCACGATGCAACAATCTTCCCCAGAGACAAGTCTCTCACAACCTCACGATACAACAATCTACCCCGGAGACAAGTCTCTCACAACCTCACGATGCAACAATCTATCCCCGGAGACAAGTCTCTCACAACTTCACGATGCAACAATCTACCCCTGAGACAAGTCTCTCACAACCTCACGATGCAACAATCTACCCCGGAGACAAGTCTCTCACAACCTCACGATGCAACAATCTAACCCCGGAGACAAGTCTCTCACAACCTCACGATGCAACAATCTACCCCGAGGACAAGTCTCTCACAACCTCACGATGCAACATTCTGCCCCGGAGACAAGTCTCTCAGAACCTCACAATGTAACAATCTACCCCAGAGACAAGTCTCTCACAACCTCACGATGCAACATTCTACCCCTGAGACAAGTCTCTCAGAACCTCACGATGCAACAATCTACCCCGGAGACAAGTCTCTCACAACCTCACGATGCAACATTCTACCCCAGAGACAAGTCTCTCACAACCTCACGATGCAACATTCTACCCCAGAGACAAGTCTCTCACAACCTCACGATGCAACATTCTACCCCTGAGACAACTCTTACAACCTCACGATGCAACAATCTAATCCCGGAGACAAGTCTCTCACAACCTCACGATGCAACAATCTAACCCCAGAGACAAGTCTCTCACAACCTCACGATGCAACAATCTACCCCTCAGACAAGTCTCTCACAACCTCACGATGCAACAATCTACCCCTGAGACAAGTCTCTCACAACCTCACGATGCAATAATCTACCCCGTAGACAAGTCTCTCACAACCTCACGATGCAACAATCTACCCCAGAGACAAGTCTCTCACAACCTCACGATGCAACAATCTAACCCCTGAGACAAGTCTCTCACAACCTCACGATGCAACAATCTGCCCCGGAGACAAGTCTCTCAGAACCTCACGATGCAACAATCTAACCCCAGAGACAAGTCTCTCACAACCTCACGATGCAACAATCTACCCCTCAGACAAGTCACTCACAACCTCACGATGCAACAATCTACCCCTGAGACAAGTCTCTCACAACCTCACGATGCAATAATCTACCCCGTAGACAAGTCTCTCACAACCTCACGATGCAACAATCTACCCCAGAGACAAGTCTCTCACAAACTCACGATGCAACAATCTAACCCCTGAGACAAGTCTCTCACAACCTCACGATGCAACAATCTGCCCCGGAGACAAGTCTCTCAGAACCTCACGATGCAACAATCTACCCCAGAGACAAGTCTCTCACAACCTCACGATGCAACATTCTACCCCTGAGACAAGTCTCTCACAACCTCACGATGCAACATTCTGCCCCAGAGACAAGTCTCTCACAACCTCACGATGCAACAATCTATCCCTGAGACAAGTCTCTCACAATCTCACGATGCAACAATCTACCCCAGAGACAAGTCTCTCACAACCTCACGATGCAACAATCTACCCCGGAGACAAGTCTCTCACAACCTCACGATGCAACAATCTAACCCCGGAGACAAGTCTCTCACAACTTCACGATGCAACAATCTACCCCTGAGACAAGTCTCTCACAACCTCACGATGCAACAATCTACCCCGGAGACAAGTCTCTCACAACCTCACGATGCAACAATCTAACCCCGGAGACAAGTCTCTCACAACCTCACGATGCAACAATCTACCCCTGAGACAAGTCTCTCACAACCTCACGATGCAACAATCTACCCCTCAGACAAGTCTCTCACAACCTCACGATGCAACAATCTACCCCTGAGACAAGTCTCTCACAACCTCACGATGCAACAATCTACCCCTCAGACAAGTCTCTCACAACCTCACGATGCAACAATCTAACCCCAGAGACAAGTCTCTCACAACCTCACGATGCAACAATCTACCCCTCAGACAAGTCTCTCACAACCTCACGATGCAACAATCTAACCCCGTAGACAAGTCTCTCACAACCTCACGATGCAACAATCTACCCCAGAGACAAGTCTCTCACAACCTCACGATGCAACAATCTACCCCTCAGACAAGTCTCTCACAACCTCACGATGCAACAATCTACCCCTGAGACAAGTCTCTCACAACCTCACGATTCAATAATCTACCCCGTAGACAAGTCTCTCACAACCTCACGATGCAACAATCTACCCCAGAGACAAGTCTCTCACAACCTCACGATGCAACAATCTAACCCCTGAGACAAGTCTCTCACAACCTCACGATGCAACAATCTACCCCTCAGACAAGTCTCTCACAACCTCACGATGCAACAATCTACCCCTGAGACAAGTCTCTCACAACCTCACGATGCAATAATCTACCCCGTAGACAAGTCTCTCACAACCTCACGATGCAACAATCTACCCCAGAGACAAGTCTCTCACAACCTCACGATGCAACAATCTAACCCCTGAGACAAGTCTCTCACAACCTCACGATGCAACAATCTGCCCCGGAGTGAAGTCTCTCAGAACCTCACGATGCAACAATCTGCCCCAGAGACAAGTCTCTCACAACCTCACGATGCAACATTCTACCCCTGAGACAAGTCTCTCACAATCTCACGATGCAACAATCTTCCCCAGAGACAAGTCTCTCACAACCTCACGATGCAACAATCTACCCCGGAGACAAGTCTCTCACAACCTCACGATGCAACAATCTAACCCCGGAGACAAGTCTCTCACAACTTCACGATGCAACAATCTACCCCTGAGACAAGTCTCTCTCAACCTCACGATGCAACAATCTACCCCGGAGAGAAGTCTCTCACAACCTCACGATGCAACAATCTAACCCCGGAGACAAGTCTCTCACAACCTCACGATGCAACAATCTACCCCGAGGACAAGTCTCTCACAACCTCACGATGCAACAATCTGCCCCGGAGACAAGTCTCGCAGAACCTCACGATGTAACAATCTACCCCAGAGACAAGTCTCTCACAACCTCACGATGCAACATTCTACCCCTGAGACAAGTCTCTCAGAACCTCACGATGCAACAATCTACCCCGGAGACAAGTCTCTCACAACCTCACGATGCAACATTCTACCCCAGAGACAAGTCTCTCACAACCTCACGATGCAACATTCTACCCCAGAGACAAGTCTCTCACAACCTCACGATGCAACATTCTACCCCTGAGACAACTCTCTTACAACCTCACGATGCAACAATCTAATCCCGGAGACAAGTCTCTCACAACCTCACGATGCAACAATCTAACCCCAGAGACAAGTCTCTCACAACCTCACGATGCAACATTCTACCCCAGAGACAAGTCTCTCACAACCTCACGATGCAACAATCTACCCCTGAGACAAGTCTCTCACAACATCACGATGTAACAATCTACCCCGGAGACAAGTCTTTCACAACCTCACGATGCAACAATCTAACCCCAGAGACAAGTCTCTCACAACCTCACGATGCAACATTCTACCCTGGAGACAAGTCTCTCACAACCTCACGATGCAACAATCTACCCCTGAGACAAGTCTCTCACAATCTCACGATGCAACAATCTACCCCAGAGACAAGTCTCTCACAACCTTATGATGCAACATTCTACCCGGGAGACAAGTCTCACAACCTCACGATGCAACATTATAACCCCTGAGACAAGTCTCTCACAACCTCACGATGCAACAATCTAGCCCGGAGACAAGTCTCTCACAGCCGCACGATGCAACATTCTACCCCAGAGACAAGTCTCTCACAACCTCACGATGCAACAATCTACCCCTGAGACAAGTCTCTCACAACCTCACGATGCAACAATCTACCCCGGAGACAAGTCTCTCACAACCTCACGATGCAACAATCTACCCCAGAGACAAGTCTCTCACAACCTCACGATGCAACAATCTAACCCCGGAGACAAGTCTCTCACAACCTCACGATGCAACATTCTACCCCAGAGACAAGTCTCTCACAACCTCACGATGCAACATTCTACCCCGGAGACAAGTCTCTCACAACCTCACGATGCAACAATCTACCCCAGAGACAAGTCTCTCACAACCTTATGATGCAACATTCTACCCGGGAGACAAGTCTCTCACAACCTCACGATGCAACATTATAACCCATGAGACAAGTCTCTCACAACCTCACGATGCAACAATCTAGCCCGGAGACAAGTCTCTCACAGCCGCACGATGCAACATTCTACCCCAGAGACAAGTCTCTCACAACCTCACGATGCAACAATCTACCCCAGAGACAAGTCTCTCACAACCTCACGATGCAACAATCTACCCCGGAGACAAGTCTCTCACAACCTCACGATGCAACAATCTATCCCAGAGACAAGTCTCTCACAACCTCACGATGCAACACTCTACCCCAGAGACAAATCTCTCACAACCTCACGATGCAACAATCTACTCCAGAGACAAGTCTCTCACAACCTCACGATGCAACATTCTACCCCAGAGACAAGTCTCTCACAACCTCACGATGCAACAATCTGCCCCGGAGACAAGTCTCTCACAACCTCACGATGCAACATTCTACCCCTTAGACAAGTCTCTCACAACCTCACGATGCAACAATCTACCCCAGAGACAAGTCTCTCACAACCTCACGATGCAACAATCTACCCCGGAGACAAGTCTCTCACAACCTCACGATGCAACAATCTACCCCTGAGACAAGTCTCTCACAACCTCACGATGCAACAATCTACCCCAGAGACAAGTCTCTCACAACTTCACGATGCAACATTCTACCCCAGAGACAAGCCTCTCACAACCTCACGATGCAACATTCTACCCCGGACACAAGGCTCTCACAACCTTACGATGCAACATTCTACCCCAGAGACAAGTCTCTCACAACCTCACGATGCAACATTCTACCCCAGAGACAAGTCTCTCAGAACCTCACGATGCAACATTCTACCCCAGAAACAAGTCTCTCACAACCTCACGATGCAACAATCTACCCTGAGGCAAGTCTCTCACAACCTCACGATGCAACAATCTACCCCAGAGACAAGCCTCTCAGAACCTCACGATGCAACATTCTACCCCAGAGACAAGTCTCTCACAACCTCACGATGCAACAATCTAACCCCATAGACAAGTCTCTCACAACCTCACGATGCAACAATCTACCCCAGAGACAAGTCTCTCAGAACTTCACGATGCAACAATCTACCACAGAGACAAGTCTCTCACAACGTCACGATGCAACAATCTACCCCAGAGACAAGTCTATCACAACCTCACGATGCAACAATCTACCCCAGAGACAAGTCTCTCAGAACTTCACGATGCAACAATCTACCCCAGAGACAAGTCTCTCACAACCTCACGATGCAACGATCTGCCCCGGAGACAAGTCTCTCACAACCTCACGATGCAACAATCTGCCCCGGAGACAAGTCTCTCAGAACCTCACGATGCAACAATCTACCACAGAGACAAGTCTCTCACAACCTCACGATGCAACAATCTACCCCAGAGACAAGTCTCTCACAACCTCACGATGCAACAATCTACCCCTGAGACAAGTCTCTCACAACCTCACTTTGCAACAATCTACCCCATAGACAAGTCTCTCAGAACCTCACGATGCAACAATCTACCACAGAGACAATTCTCTCAGAACCTCACGATGCAACAATCTACCCTGAGACAAGTCTCTCACAACCTCACGATGCAACAATCTACCCCAGAGACAAGTCTCTCACAACCTCACGATGCAACAATCTGCCCCGGAGACAAGTCTCTCACAACCTCACGATGCAGCAATCTACCCCGGAGACAAGTCTCTCACAACCTCACGATGCAACAATCTAACCCCAGAGACAAGTCTCTCACAACCTCACGATGCAACAATCTACCCCTCAGACAAGTCTCTCACAACCTCACGATGCAACAATCTACCCCTGAGACAAGTCTCTCACAACCTCACGATGCAACAATCTACCCCTCAGACAAGTCTCTCACAACCTCACGATGCAACAATCTAACCCCAGAGACAAGTCTCTCACAACCTCACGATGCAACAATCTACCCCTCAGACAAGTCTCTCACAACCTCACGATGCAACAATCTACCCCTGAGACAAGTTTCTCACAACCTCACGATGCAATAATCTACCCCGTAGACAAGTCTCTCACAACCTCACGATGCAACAATCTACCCCAGAGACAAGTCTCTCACAACCTCACGATGCAACAATCTAACCCCTGAGACAAGTCTCTCACAACCTCACGATGCAACAATCTGCCCCGGAGACAAGTCTCTCAGAACCTCACGATGCAACAATCTAACCCCAGAGACAAGTCTCTCACAACCTCACGATGCAACAATCTACCTCTCAGACAAGTCTCTCACAACCTCACGATGCAACAATCTACCCCTGAGACAAGTCTCTCACAACCTCACGATGCAGCAATCTACCCCGGAGACAAGTCTCTCACAACCTCACGATGCAACAATCTAACCCAAGAGACAAGTCTCTCACAACCTCACGATGCAACAATCTACCCCTCAGACAAGTCTCTCACAACCTCACGATGCAACAATCTACCCCTGAGACAAGTCTCTCACAACCTCACGATGCAACAATCTACCCCTCAGACAAGTCTCTCACAACCTCACGATGCAACAATCTAACCCCAGAGACAAGTCTCTCACAACCTCACGATGCAACAATCTACCCCAGAGACAAGTCTCTCACAACCTCACGATGCAACAATCTAACCCCTGAGACAAGTCTCTCACAACCTCACGATGCAACAATCTAACCCCAGAGACAAGTCTCTCACAACCTCACGATGCAACAATCTGCCCCTCAGACAAGTCTCTCACAACCTCACGATGCAACAATCTACCCCTGAGACAAGTCTCTCAAAACCTCACGATGCAATAATCTACCCCGTAGACAAGTCTCTCACAACCTCACGATGCAACAATCTACCCCAGAGACAAGTCTCTCACAACCTCACGATGCAACAATCTGCCCCGGAGACAAGTCTCTCAGAACCTCACGATGCAACAATCTACCCCAGAGACAAGTCTCTCACAACCTCACGATGCAACATTCTACCCCTGAGACAAGTCTCTCACAACCTCACGATGCAACAATCTACCCCTGAGACAAGTCTCTCACAATCTCACGATGCAACAATCTACCCCAGAGACAAGTCTCTCACAACCTCACGATGCAACAATCTACCCCGGAGACAAGTCTCTCACAACCTCACGATGCAACAATCTAACCCCGGAGACAAGTCTCTCACAACTTCACGATGCAACAATCTACCCCTGAGACAAGTCTCTCACAACCTCACGATGCAACAATCTAACCCCGGAGACAAGTCTCTCACAACCTCACGATGCAACAATCTACCCCTGAGACAAGTCTCTCACAACCTCACGATGCAACAATCTACCCCGGAGACAAGTCTCTCACAACCTCACGATGCAACAATCTAACCCCAGAGACAAGTCTCTCACAACCTCACGATGCAACAATCTACCCCTCAGACAAGTCTCTCACAACCTCACGATGCAACATTCTACCCCAGAGACAAGTCTCTCACAACCTCACGATGCAACAATCTACCCCTCAGACAAGTCTCTCACAACCTCACGATGCAACAATCTACCCCTCAGACAAGTCTCTCACAACCTCACGATGCAACAATCTAACCCCAGAGACAAGTCTCTCACAACCTCACGATGCAACAATCTACCCCTCAGACAAGTCTCTCACAACCTCACGATGCAACAATCTACCCCTGAGACAAGTCTCTCACAACGTCACGATGCAACAATCTACCCCAGAGACAAGTCTATCACAACCTCACGATGCAACAATCTACCCCAGAGACAAGTCTCTCAGAACTTCACGATGCAACAATCTACCCCAGAGACAAGTCTCTCACAACCTCACGATGCAACAATCTGCCCCGGAGACAAGTCTCTCACAACCTCACGATGCAACAATCTGCCCCGGAGACAAGTCTCTCAGAACCTCACGATGCAACAATCTACCACAGAGACAAGTCTCTCACAACCTCACGATGCAACAATCTACCCCAGAGACAAGTCTCTCACAACCTCACGATGCAACAATCTACCCCTGAGACAAGTCTCACAACCTCACTTTGCAACAATCTACCCCATAGACAAGTCTCTCAGAACCTCACGATGCAACAATCTACCACAGAGACAATTCTCTCAGAACCTCACGATGCAACAATCTACCCTGAGACAAGTCTCTCACAACCTCACGATGCAACAATCTACCCCAGAGACAAGTCTCTCACAACCTCACGATGCAACAATCTGCCCCGGAGACAAGTCTCTCACAACCTCACGATGCAGCAATCTACCCCGGAGACAAGTCTCTCACAACCTCACGATGCAACAATCTAACCCCAGAGACAAGTCTCTCACAACCTCACGATGCAACAATCTACCCCTCAGACAAGTCTCTCACAACCTCACGATGCAACAATCTACCCCTGAGACAAGTCTCTCACAACCTCACGATGCAACAATCTACCCCTCAGACAAGTCTCTCACAACCTCACGATGCAACAATCTAACCCCAGAGACAAGTCTCTCACAACCTCACGATGCAACAATCTACCCCTCAGACAAGTCTCTCACAACCTCACGATGCAACAATCTACCCCTGAGACAAGTTTCTCACAACCTCACGATGCAATAATCTACCCCGTAGACAAGTCTCTCACAACCTCACGATGCAACAATCTACCCCAGAGACAAGTCTCTCACAACCTCACGATGCAACAATCTAACCCCTGAGACAAGTCTCTCACAACCTCACGATGCAACAATCTGCCCCGGAGACAAGTCTCTCAGAACCTCACGATGCAACAATCTAACCCCAGAGACAAGTCTCTCACAACCTCACGATGCAACAATCTACCTCTCAGACAAGTCTCTCACAACCTCACGATGCAACAATCTACCCCTGAGACAAGTCTCTCACAACCTCACGATGCAGCAATCTACCCCGGAGACAAGTCTCTCACAACCTCACGATGCAACAATCTAACCCAAGAGACAAGTCTCTCACAACCTCACGATGCAACAATCTACCCCTCAGACAAGTCTCTCACAACCTCACGATGCAACAATCTACCCCTGAGACAAGTCTCTCACAACCTCACGATGCAACAATCTACCCCTCAGACAAGTCTCTCACAACCTCACGATGCAACAATCTAACCCCAGAGACAAGTCTCTCACAACCTCACGATGCAACAATCTACCCCAGAGACAAGTCTCTCACAACCTCACGATGCAACAATCTAACCCCTGAGACAAGTCTCTCACAACCTCACGATGCAACAATCTAACCCCAGAGACAAGTCTCTCACAACCTCACGATGCAACAATCTGCCCCTCAGACAAGTCTCTCACAACCTCACGATGCAACAATCTACCCCTGAGACAAGTCTCTCAAAACCTCACGATGCAATAATCTACCCCGTAGACAAGTCTCTCACAACCTCACGATGCAACAATCTACCCCAGAGACAAGTCTCTCACAACCTCACGATGCAACAATCTGCCCCGGAGACAAGTCTCTCAGAACCTCACGATGCAACAATCTACCCCAGAGACAAGTCTCTCACAACCTCACGATGCAACATTCTACCCCTGAGACAAGTCTCTCACAACCTCACGATGCAACAATCTACCCCTGAGACAAGTCTCTCACAATCTCACGATGCAACAATCTACCCCAGAGACAAGTCTCTCACAACCTCACGATGCAACAATCTACCCCGGAGACAAGTCTCTCACAACCTCACGATGCAACAATCTAACCCCGGAGACAAGTCTCTCACAACTTCACGATGCAACAATCTACCCCTGAGACAAGTCTCTCACAACCTCACGATGCAACAATCTAACCCCGGAGACAAGTCTCTCACAACCTCACGATGCAACAATCTACCCCTGAGACAAGTCTCTCACAACCTCACGATGCAACAATCTACCCCGGAGACAAGTCTCTCACAACCTCACGATGCAACAATCTAACCCCAGAGACAAGTCTCTCACAACCTCACGATGCAACAATCTACCCCTCAGACAAGTCTCTCACAACCTCACGATGCAACATTCTACCCCAGAGACAAGTCTCTCACAACCTCACGATGCAACAATCTACCCCTCAGACAAGTCTCTCACAACCTCACGATGCAACAATCTACCCCTCAGACAAGTCTCTCACAACCTCACGATGCAACAATCTAACCCCAGAGACAAGTCTCTCACAACCTCACGATGCAACAATCTACCCCTCAGACAAGTCTCTCACAACCTCACGATGCAACAATCTAACCCCAGAGACAAGTCTCTCACAACCTCACGATGCAACAATCTACCCCTCAGACAAGTCTCTCACAACCTCACGATGCAACAATCTACCCCTGAGACAAGTCTCTCACAACCTCACGATGCAATAATCTACCCCGTAGACAAGTCTCTCACAACCTCACGATGCAACAATCTACCCCAGAGACAAGTCTCTCACAACCTCACGATGCAACAATCTACCCCTCAGACAAGTCTCTCACAACCTCACGATGCAACAATCTACCCCTGAGACAAGTCTCTCACAACCTCACGATGCAATAATCTACCCGTAGACAAGTCTCTCACAACCTCACGATGCAACAATCTACCCCAGAGACAAGTCTCTCACAACCTCACGATGCAACAATCTAACCCCTGAGACAAGTCTCTCACAACCTTATGATGCAACATTCTACCCGGGAGACAAGTCTCACAACCTCACGATGCAACATTATAACCCCTGAGACAAGTCTCTCACAACCTCACGATGCAACAATCTAGCCCGGAGACAAGTCTCTCACAGCCGCACGATGCAACATTCTACCCCAGAGACAAGTCTCTCACAACCTCACGATGCAACAATCTACCCCTGAGACAAGTCTCTCACAACCTCACGATGCAACAATCTACCCCGGAGACAAGTCTCTCACAACCTCACGATGCAACAATCTACCCCAGAGACAAGTCTCTCACAACCTCACGATGCAACAATCTAACCCCGGAGACAAGTCTCTCACAACCTCACGATGCAACATTCTACCCCAGAGACAAGTCTCTCACAACCTCACGATGCAACATTCTATCCCGGAGACAAGTCTCTCACAACCTCACGATGCAACAATCTACCCCTCAGACAAGTCTCTCACAACCTCACGATGCAACAATCTACCCCTGAGACAAGTTTCTCACAACCTCACGATGCAATAATCTACCCCGTAGACAAGTCTCTCACAACCTCACGATGCAACAATCTACCCCAGAGACAAGTCTCTCACAACCTCACGATGCAACAATCTAACCCCTGAGACAAGTCTCTCACAACCTCACGATGCAACAATCTGCCCCGGAGACAAGTCTCTCAGAACCTCACGATGCAACAATCTAACCCCAGAGACAAGTCTCTCACAACCTCACGATGCAACAATCTACCCCTCAGACAAGTCTCTCACAACCTCACGATGCAACAATCTACCCCTGAGACAAGTCTCTCACAACCTCACGATGCAGCAATCTACCCCGGAGACAAGTCTCTCACAACCTCACGATGCAACAATCTAACCCAAGAGACAAGTCTCTCACAACCTCACGATGCAACAATCTACCCCTCAGACAAGTCTCTCACAACCTCACGATGCAACAATCTACCCCTGAGACAAGTCTCTCACAACCTCACGATGCAACAATCTACCCCTCAGACAAGTCTCTCACAACCTCACGATGCAACAATCTAACCCCAGAGACAAGTCTCTCACAACCTCACGATGCAACAATCTACCCCAGAGACAAGTCTCTCACAACCTCACGATGCAACAATCTAACCCCTGAGACAAGTCTCTCACAACCTCACGATGCAACAATCTAACCCCAGAGACAAGTCTCTCACAACCTCACGATGCAACAATCTGCCCCTCAGACAAGTCTCTCACAACCTCACGATGCAACAATCTACCCCTGAGACAAGTCTCTCAAAACCTCACGATGCAATAATCTACCCCGTAGACAAGTCTCTCACAACCTCACGATGCAACAATCTACCCCAGAGACAAGTCTCTCACAACCTCACGATGCAACAATCTGCCCCGGAGACAAGTCTCTCAGAACCTCACGATGCAACAATCTACCCCAGAGACAAGTCTCTCACAACCTCACGATGCAACATTCTACCCCTGAGACAAGTCTCTCACAACCTCACGATGCAACAATCTACCCCTGAGACAAGTCTCTCACAATCTCACGATGCAACAATCTCCCCCTGAGACAAGTCTCTCACAACCTCACGATGCAACAATCTACCCCGGAGACAAGTCTCTCACAACCTCACGATGCAACAATCTAACCCCGGAGACAAGTCTCTCACAACTTCACGATGCAACAATCTACCCCTGAGACAAGTCTCTCACAACCTCACGATGCAACAATCTAACCCCGGAGACAAGTCTCTCACAACCTCACGATGCAACAATCTACCCCTGAGACAAGTCTCTCACAACCTCACGATGCAACAATCTACCCCGGAGACAAGTCTCTCACAACCTCACGATGCAACAATCTAACCCCAGAGACAAGTCTCTCACAACCTCACGATGCAACAATCTACCCCTCAGACAAGTCTCTCACAACCTCACGATGCAACATTCTACCCCAGAGACAAGTCTCTCACAACCTCACGATGCAACAATCTACCCCTCAGACAAGTCTCTCACAACCTCACGATGCAACAATCTACCCCTCAGACAAGTCTCTCACAACCTCACGATGCAACAATCTAACCCCAGAGACAAGTCTCTCACAACCTCACGATGCAACAATCTACCCCTCAGACAAGTCTCTCACAACCTCACGATGCAACAATCTACCCCTGAGACAAGTCTCTCACAACCTCACGATGCAATAATCTACCCCGTAGACAAGTCTCTCACAACCTCACGATGCAACAATCTACCCCAGAGACAAGTCTCTCACAACCTCACGATGCAACAATCTACCCCTCAGACAAGTCTCTCACAACCTCACGATGCAACAATCTACCCCTGAGACAAGTCTCTCACAACCTCACGATGCAATAATCTACCCGTAGACAAGTCTCTCACAACCTCACGATGCAACAATCTACCCCAGAGACAAGTCTCTCACAACCTCACGATGCAACAATCTAACCCCTGAGACAAGTCTCTCACAACCTTATGATGCAACATTCTACCCGGGAGACAAGTCTCACAACCTCACGATGCAACATTATAACCCCTGAGACAAGTCTCTCACAACCTCACGATGCAACAATCTAGCCCGGAGACAAGTCTCTCACAGCCGCACGATGCAACATTCTACCCCAGAGACAAGTCTCTCACAACCTCACGATGCAACAATCTACCCCTGAGACAAGTCTCTCACAACCTCACGATGCAACAATCTACCCCGGAGACAAGTCTCTCACAACCTCACGATGCAACAATCTACCCCAGAGACAAGTCTCTCACAACCTCACGATGCAACAATCTAACCCCGGAGACAAGTCTCTCACAACCTCACGATGCAACATTCTACCCCAGAGACAAGTCTCTCACAACCTCACGATGCAACATTCTATCCCGGAGACAAGTCTCTCACAACCTCACGATGCAACAATCTACCCCAGAGACAAGTCTCTCACAACCTTATGATGCAACATTCTACCCGGGAGACAAGTCTCTCACAACCTCACGATGCAACATTATAACCCATGAGACAAGTCTCTCACAACCTCACGATGCAACAATCTAGCCCGGAGACAAGTCTCACACAGCCGCACGATGCAACATTCTACCCCAGAGACAAGTCTCTCACAACCTCACGATGCAACAATCTACCCCAGAGACAAGTCTCTCACAACCTCACGATGCAACAATCTACCCCGGAGACAAGTCTCTCACAACCTCACGATGCAACAATCTACCCCAGAGACAAGACTCTCACAACCTCACGATGCAACACTCTACCCCAGAGACTAGTCTCTCACAACCTCACGATGCAACAATCTACTCCAGAGACAAGTCTCTCACAACCTCACGATGCAACATTCTACCCCAGAGACAAGTCTCTCACAACCTCACGATGCAACAATCTGCCCCGGAGACAAGTCTCTCACAACCTCACGATGCAACATTCTACCCCTTAGACAAGTCTCTCACAACCTCACGATGCAACAATCTACCCCAGAGACAAGTCTCTCACAACCTCACGATGCAACAATCTACCCCGGAGACAAGTCTCTCACAACCTCACGATGCAACAATCTACCCCTGAGACAAGTCTCTCACAACCTCACGATGCAACAATCTACCCCAGAGACAAGTCTCTCACAACCTCACGATGCAACATTCTACCCCAGAGACAAGCCTCTCACAACCTCACGATGCAACATTCTTCCCCGGACACAAGGCTCTCACAACCTCACGATGCAACATTCTACCCCAGAGACAAGTCTCTCACAACCTCACGATGCAACATTCTACCCCAGAGACAAGTCTCTCACAACCTCACGATGCAACATTCTACCCCAGAGACAATTCTCTCAGAACCTCACGATGCAACATTCTACCCCAGAAACAAGTCTCTCACAACCTCACGATGCAACAATCTACCCTGAGGCAAGTCTCTCACAACCTCACGATGCAACAATCTACCCCAGAGACAAGTCTATCACAACCTCACGATGCAACAATCTACCCCAGAGACAAGCCTCTCAGAACCTCACGATGCAACATTCTACCCCAGAGACAAGTCTCTCAGAACTTCACGATGCAACAATCTACCACAGAGACAAGTCTCTCACAACCTCACGATGCAACATTCTACCCCAGAGACAAGTCTCTCACAACCTCACGATGCAACAATCTACCCCTCAGACAAGTCTCTCACAACCTCACGATGCAACAATCTAACCCCAGAGACAAGTCTCTCACAACCTCACGATGCAACAATCTACCCCTCAGACAAGTCTCTCACAACCTCACGATGCAACAATCTACCCCTGAGACAAGTCTCTCACAACCTCACGATGCAATAATCTACCCCGTAGACAAGTCTCTCACAACCTCACGATGCAACAATCTACCCCAGAGACAAGTCTCTCACAACCTCACGATGCAACAATCTACCCCTCAGACAAGTCTCTCACAACCTCACGATGCAACAATCTACCCCTGAGACAAGTCTCTCACAACCTCACGATGCAATAATCTACCCGTAGACAAGTCTCTCACAACCTCACGATGCAACAATCTACCCCAGAGACAAGTCTCTCACAACCTCACGATGCAACAATCTAACCCCTGAGACAAGTCTCTCACAACCTTATGATGCAACATTCTACCCGGGAGACAAGTCTCACAACCTCACGATGCAACATTATAACCCCTGAGACAAGTCTCTCACAACCTCACGATGCAACAATCTAGCCCGGAGACAAGTCTCTCACAGCCGCACGATGCAACATTCTACCCCAGAGACAAGTCTCTCACAACCTCACGATGCAACAATCTACCCCTGAGACAAGTCTCTCACAACCTCACGATGCAACAATCTACCCCGGAGACAAGTCTCTCACAACCTCACGATGCAACAATCTACCCCAGAGACAAGTCTCTCACAACCTCACGATGCAACAATCTAACCCCGGAGACAAGTCTCTCACAACCTCACGATGCAACATTCTACCCCAGAGACAAGTCTCTCACAACCTCACGATGCAACATTCTACCCCGGAGACAAGTCTCTCACAACCTCACGATGCAACAATCTACCCCAGAGACAAGTCTCTCACAACCTTATGATGCAACATTCTACCCGGGAGACAAGTCTCTCACAACCTCACGATGCAACATTATAACCCATGAGACAAGTCTCTCACAACCTCACGATGCAACAATCTAGCCCGGAGACAAGTCTCACACAGCCGCACGATGCAACATTCTACCCCAGAGACAAGTCTCTCACAACCTCACGATGCAACAATCTACCCCAGAGACAAGTCTCTCACAACCTCACGATGCAACAATCTACCCCGGAGACAAGTCTCTCACAACCTCACGATGCAACAATCTACCCCAGAGACAAGACTCTCACAACCTCACGATGCAACACTCTACCCCAGAGACAAGTCTCTCACAACCTCACGATGCAACAATCTACTCCAGAGACAAGTCTCTCACAACCTCACGATGCAACATTCTACCCCAGAGACAAGTCTCTCACAACCTCACGATGCAACAATCTGCCCCGGAGACAAGTCTCTCACAACCTCACGATGCAACATTCTACCCCTTAGACAAGTCTCTCACAACCTCACGATGCAACAATCTACCCCAGAGACAAGTCTCTCACAACCTCACGATGCAACAATCTACCCCGGAGACAAGTCTCTCACAACCTCACGATGCAACAATCTACCCCTGAGACAAGTCTCTCACAACCTCACGATGCAACAATCTACCCCAGAGACAAGTCTCTCACAACCTCACGATGCAACATTCTACCCCAGAGACAAGCCTCTCACAACCTCACGATGCAACATTCTACCCCGGACACAAGGCTCTCACAACCTCACGATGCAACATTCTACCCCAGAGACAAGTCTCTCACAACCTCACGATGCAACATTCTACCCCAGAGACAAGTCTCTCACAACCTCACGATGCAACATTCTACCCCAGAGACAATTCTCTCAGAACCTCACGATGCAACATTCTACCCCAGAAACAAGTCTCTCACAACCTCACGATGCAACAATCTACCCTGAGGCAAGTCTCTCACAACCTCACGATGCAACAATCTACCCCAGAGACAAGTCTATCACAACCTCACGATGCAACAATCTACCCCAGAGACAAGCCTCTCAGAACCTCACGATGCAACATTCTACCCCAGAGACAAGTCTCTCAGAACTTCACGATGCAACAATCTACCACAGAGACAAGTCTCTCACAACCTCACGATGCAACAATCTACCCCAGAGACAAGTCTCTCACAACCTCACGATGCAACGATCTGCCCCGGAGACAAGTCTCTCACAACCTCACGATGCAACAATCTGCCCCGGAGACAAGTCTCTCAGAACCTCACGATGCAACAATCTACCACAGAGACAAGTCTCTCACAACCTCACGATGCAACAATCTACCCCAGAGACAAGTCTCTCACAACCTCACGATGCAACAATCTACCCCTGAGACAAGTCTCTCACAACCTCACTTTGCAACAATCTACCCCAGAGACAAGTCTCTCAGAACCTTACGATGCAACAATCTACCACAGAGACAAGTCTCTCAGAACCTCACGAAGCAACAATCTACCCTGAGACAAGTCTCTCACAACCTCACGATGCAACAATCTACCCCAGAGACAAGTCTCTCACAACCTCACGATGCAACAATCTACCCCGGAGACAAGTCTCTCACAACCTCACGATGCAACAAACTACCCCTGAGACAAGTCTCTCACAACCTCACGATGCAGCAATCTACCCCGGAGACAAGTCTCTCACAACCTCACGATGCAACAATCTAACCCCAGAGACAAGTCTCTCACAACCTCACGATGCAACAATCTACCCCTCAGACAAGTCTCTCACAACCTCACGATGCAACAATCTACCCCTGAGACAAGTCTCTCACAACCTCACGATGCAACAATCTACCCCTCAGACAAGTCTCTCACAACCTCACGATGCAACAATCTAACCCCAGAGACAAGTCTCTCACAACCTCACGATGCAACAATCTACCCCTCAGACAAGTCTCTCACAACCTCACGATGCAACAATCTACCCCTGAGACAAGTCTCTCACAACCTCACGATGCAATAATCTACCCCGTAGACAAGTCTCTCACAACCTCACGATGCAACAATCTACCCCAGAGACAAGTCTCTCACAACCTCACGATGCAACAATCTAACCCCTGAGACAAGTCTCTCACAACCTCACGATGCAACAATCTGCCCCGGAGACAAGTCTCTCAGAACCTCACGATGCAACAATCTAACCCCAGAGACAAGTCTCTCACAACCTCACGATGCAACAATCTACCCCTCAGACAAGTCTCTCACAACCTCACGATGCAACAATCTACCCCTGAGACAAGTCTCTCACAACCTCACGATGCAGCAATCTACCCCGGAGACAAGTCTCTCACAACCTCACGATGCAACAATCTAACCCCAGAGACAAGTCTCTCACAACCTCACGATGCAACAATCTACCCCTCAGACAAGTCTCTCACAACCTCACGATGCAACAATCTACCCCTGAGACAAGTCTCTCACAACCTCACGATGCAACAATCTACCCCTCAGACAAGTCTCTCACAACCTCACGATGCAACAATCTAACCCCAGAGACAAGTCTCTCACAACCTCACGATGCAACAATCTACCCCTCAGACAAGTCTCTCACAACCTCACGATGCAACAATCTACCCCTGAGACAAGTCTCTCACAACCTCACGATGCAACAATCTACCCCTGAGACAAGTCTCTCACAACCTCACGATGCAATAATCTACCCCGTAGACAAGTCTCTCACAACCTCACGATGCAACAATCTACCCCAGAGACAAGTCTCTCACAACCTCACGATGCAACAATCTAACCCCTGAGACAAGTCTCTCACAACCTCACGATGCAACAATCTGCCCCGGAGACAAGTCTCTCAGAACCTCACGATGCAACAATCTAACCCCAGAGACAAGTCTCTCACAACCTCACGATGCAACAATCTACCCCTCAGACAAGTCTCTCACAACCTCACGATGCAACAATCTACCCCTGAGACAAGTCTCTCACAACCTCACGATGCAGCAATCTACCCCGGAGACAAGTCTCTCACAACCTCACGATGCAACAATCTAACCCCAGAGACAAGTCTCTCACAACCTCACGATGCAACAATCTACCCCTCAGACAAGTCTCTCACAACCTCACGATGCAACAATCTACCCCTGAGACAAGTCTCTCACAACCTCACGATGCAACAATCTACCCCTCAGACAAGTCTCTCACAACCTCACGATGCAACAATCTAACCCCAGAGACAAGTCTCTCACAACCTCACGATGCAACAATCTACCCCTCAGACAAGTCTCTCACAACCTCACGATGCAACAATCTACCCCTGAGACAAGTCTCTCACAACCTCACGATGCAATAATCTACCCCGTAGACAAGTCTCTCACAACCTCACGATGCAACAATCTACCCCAGAGACAAGTCTCTCACAACCTCACGATGCAACAATCTAACCCCTGAGACAAGTCTCTCACAACCTCACGATGCAACAATCTACCCCAGAGACAAGTCTCTCACAACCTCACGATGCAACAATCTACCCCTCAGACAAGTCTCTCACAACCTCACGATGCAACAATCTACCCCTCAGACAAGTCTCTCACAACCTCACGATGCAACAATCTACCCCAGAGACAAGTCTCTCACAACCTCACGATGCAATAATCTACCCCGTAGACAAGTCTCTCACAACCTCACGATGCAACAATCTACCCCGGAGACAAGTCTCTCACAACCTCACGATGCAACAATCTACCCCAGAGACAAGTCTCTCACAACCTCACGATGCAACACTCTACCCCAGAGACAAGTCTCTCACAACCTCACGATGCAACAATCTACTCCAGAGACAAGTCTCTCACAACCTCACGATGCAACATTCTACCCCAGAGACAAGTCTCTCACAACCTCACGATGCAACAATCTACCCCTGAGACAAGTCTCTCACAACCTCACGATGCAACATTCTACCCCAGAGACAAGTCTCTCAGAACTTCACGATGCAACAATCTACCACAGAGACAAGTCTCTCACAACCTCACGATGCAACATTCTACCCCAGAGACAAGTCTCTCACAACCTCACGATGCAACAATCTACCCCTCAGACAAGTCTCTCACAACCTCACGATGCAACAATCTAACCCCAGAGACAAGTCTCTCACAACCTCACGATGCAACAATCTACCCCTCAGACAAGTCTCTCACAACCTCACGATGCAACAATCTACCCCTGAGACAAGTCTCTCACAACCTCACGATGCAATAATCTACCCCGTAGACAAGTCTCTCACAACCTCACGATGCAACAATCTACCCCAGAGACAAGTCTCTCACAACCTCACGATGCAACAATCTACCCCTCAGACAAGTCTCTCACAACCTCACGATGCAACAATCTACCCCTGAGACAAGTCTCTCACAACCTCACGATGCAATTATCTACCCGTAGACAAGTCTCTCACAACCTCACGATGCAACAATCTACCCCAGAGACAAGTCTCTCACAACCTCACGATGCAACAATCTAACCCCTGAGACAAGTCTCTCACAACCTTATGATGCAACATTCTACCCGGGAGACAAGTCTCACAACCTCACGATGCAACATTATAACCCCTGAGACAAGTCTCTCACAACCTCACGATGCAACAATCTAGCCCGGAGACAAGTCTCTCACAGCCGCACGATGCAACATTCTACCCCAGAGACAAGTCTCTCACAACCTCACGATGCAACAATCTACCCCTGAGACAAGTCTCTCACAACCTCACGATGCAACAATCTACCCCGGAGACAAGTCTCTCACAACCTCACGATGCAACAATCTACCCCAGAGACAAGTCTCTCACAACCTCACGATGCAACAATCTAACCCCGGAGACAAGTCTCTCACAACCTCACGATGCAACATTCTACCCCAGAGACAAGTCTCTCACAACCTCACGATGCAACATTCTACCCCGGAGACAAGTCTCTCACAACCTCACGATGCAACAATCTACCCCAGAGACAAGTCTCTCACAACCTTATGATGCAACATTCTACCCGGGAGACAAGTCTCTCACAACCTCACGATGCAACATTATAACCCATGAGACAAGTCTCTCACAACCTCACGATGCAACAATCTAGCCCGGAGACAAGTCTCACACAGCCGCACGATGCAACATTCTACCCCAGAGACAAGTCTCTCACAACCTCACGATGCAACAATCTACCCCAGAGACAAGTCTCTCACAACCTCACGATGCAACAATCTACCCCGGAGACAAGTCTCTCACAACCTCACGATGCAACAATCTACCCCAGAGACAAGACTCTCACAACCTCACGATGCAACACTCTACCCCAGAGACAAGTCTCTCACAACCTCACGATGCAACAATCTACTCCAGAGACAAGTCTCTCACAACCTCACGATGCAACATTCTACCCCAGAGACAAGTCTCTCACAACCTCACGATGCAACAATCTGCCCCGGAGACAAGTCTCTCACAACCTCACGATGCAACATTCTACCCCTTAGACAAGTCTCTCACAACCTCACGATGCAACAATCTACCCCAGAGACAAGTCTCTCACAACCTCACGATGCAACAATCTACCCCGGAGACAAGTCTCTCACAACCTCACGATGCAACAATCTACCCCTGAGACAAGTCTCTCACAACCTCACGATGCAACAATCTACCCCAGAGACAAGTCTCTCACAACCTCACGATGCAACATTCTACCCCAGAGACAAGCCTCTCACAACCTCACGATGCAACATTCTACCCCGGACACAAGGCTCTCACAACCTCACGATGCAACATTCTACCCCAGAGACAAGTCTCTCACAACCTCACGATGCAACATTCTACCCCAGAGACAAGTCTCTCACAACCTCACGATGCAACATTCTACCCCAGAGACAATTCTCTCAGAACCTCACGATGCAACATTCTACCCCAGAAACAAGTCTCTCACAACCTCACGATGCAACAATCTACCCTGAGGCAAGTCTCTCACAACCTCACGATGCAACAATCTACCCCAGAGACAAGTCTATCACAACCTCACGATGCAACAATCTACCCCCGAGACAAGCCTCTCAGAACCTCACGATGCAACATTCTACCCCAGAGACAAGTCTCTCAGAACTTCACGATGCAACAATCTACCACAGAGACAAGTCTCTCACAACCTCACGATGCAACAATCTACCCCAGAGACAAGTCTCTCACAACCTCACGATGCAACGATCTGCCCCGGAGACAAGTCTCTCACAACCTCACGATGCAACAATCTGCCCCGGAGACAAGTCTCTCAGAACCTCACGATGCAACAATCTACCACAGAGACAAGTCTCTCACAACCTCACGATGCAACAATCTACCCCAGAGACAAGTCTCTCACAACCTCACGATGCAACAATCTACCCCTGAGACAAGTCTCTCACAACCTCACTTTGCAACAATCTACCCCAGAGACAAGTCTCTCAGAACCTTACGATGCAACAATCTACCACAGAGACAAGTCTCTCAGAACCTCACGAAGCAACAATCTACCCTGAGACAAGTCTCTCACAACCTCACGATGCAACAATCTACCCCAGAGACAAGTCTCTCACAACCTCACGATGCAACAATCTACCCCGGAGACAAGTCTCTCACAACCTCACGATGCAACAAACTACCCCTGAGACAAGTCTCTCACAACCTCACGATGCAGCAATCTACCCCGGAGACAAGTCTCTCACAACCTCACGATGCAACAATCTAACCCCAGAGACAAGTCTCTCACAACCTCACGATGCAACAATCTACCCCTCAGACAAGTCTCTCACAACCTCACGATGCAACAATCTACCCCTGAGACAAGTCTCTCACAACCTCACGATGCAACAATCTACCCCTCAGACAAGTCTCTCACAACCTCACGATGCAACAATCTAACCCCAGAGACAAGTCTCTCACAACCTCACGATGCAACAATCTACCCCTCAGACAAGTCTCTCACAACCTCACGATGCAACAATCTACCCCTGAGACAAGTCTCTCACAACCTCACGATGCAATAATCTACCCCGTAGACAAGTCTCTCACAACCTCACGATGCAACAATCTACCCCAGAGACAAGTCTCTCACAACCTCACGATGCAACAATCTAACCCCTGAGACAAGTCTCTCACAACCTCACGATGCAACAATCTGCCCCGGAGACAAGTCTCTCAGAACCTCACGATGCAACAATCTAACCCCAGAGACAAGTCTCTCACAACCTCACGATGCAACAATCTACCCCTCAGACAAGTCTCTCACAACCTCACGATGCAACAATCTACCCCTGAGACAAGTCTCTCACAACCTCACGATGCAGCAATCTACCCCGGAGACAAGTCTCTCACAACCTCACGATGCAACAATCTAACCCCAGAGACAAGTCTCTCACAACCTCACGATGCAACAATCTACCCCTCAGACAAGTCTCTCACAACCTCACGATGCAACAATCTACCCCTGAGACAAGTCTCTCACAACCTCCCGATGCAACAATCTACCCCTCAGACAAGTCTCTCACAACCTCACGATGCAACAATCTAACCCCAGAGACAAGTCTCTCACAACCTCACGATGCAACAATCTACCCCTCAGACAAGTCTCTCACAACCTCACGATGCAACAATCTACCCCTGAGACAAGTCTCTCACAACCTCACGATGCAACAATCTACCCCTGAGACAAGTCTCTCACAACCTCACGATGCAATAATCTACCCCGTAGACAAGTCTCTCACAACCTCACGATGCAACAATCTACCCCAGAGACAAGTCTCTCACAACCTCACGATGCAACAATCTAACCCCTGAGACAAGTCTCTCACAACCTCACGATGCAACAATCTGCCCCGGAGACAAGTCTCTCAGAACCTCACGATGCAACAATCTAACCCCAGAGACAAGTCTCTCCCAACCTCACGATGCAACAATCTACCCCTCAGACAAGTCTCTCACAACCTCACGATGCAACAATCTACCCCTGAGACAAGTCTCTCACAACCTTACGATGCAGCAATCTACCCCGGAGACAAGTCTCTCACAACCTCACGATGCAACAATCTAACCCCAGAGACAAGTCTCTCACAACCTCACGATGCAACAATCTACCCCTCAGACAAGTCTCTCACAACCTCACGATGCAACAATCTACCCCTGAGACAAGTCTCTCACAACCTCACGATGCAACAATCTACCCCTCAGACAAGTCTCTCACAACCTCACGATGCAACAATCTAACCCCAGAGACAAGTCTCTCACAACCTCACGATGCAACAATCTACCCCTCAGACAAGTCTCTCACAACCTCACGATGCAACAATCTACCCCTGAGACAAGTCTCTCACAACCTCACGATGCAATAATCTACCCCGTAGACAAGTCTCTCACAACCTCACGATGCAACAATCTACCCCAGAGACAAGTCTCTCACAACCTCACGATGCAACAATCTAACCCCTGAGACAAGTCTCTCACAACCTCACGATGCAACAATCTACCCCAGAGACAAGTCTCTCACAACCTCACGATGCAACAATCTACCCCTCAGACAAGTCTCTCACAACCTCACGATGCAACAATCTACCCCAGAGACAAGTCTCTCACAACCTCACGATGCAATAATCTACCCCGTAGACAAGTCTCTCACAACCTCACGATGCAACAATCTACCCCGGAGACAAGTCTCTCACAACCTCACGATGCAACAATCTACCCCAGAGACAAGTCTCTCACAACCTCACGATGCAACACTCTACCCCAGAGACAAGTCTCTCACAACCTCACGATGCAACAATCTACTCCAGAGACAAGTCTCTCACAACCTCACGATGCAACATTCTACCCCAGAGACAAGTCTCTCACAACCTCACGATGCAACAATCTACCCCTGAGACAAGTCTCTCACAACCTCACGATGCAACATTCTACCCCTTAGACAAGTCTCTCACAACCTCACGATGCAACAATCTACCCCAGAGACAAGTCTCTCACAACCTCACGATGCAACAATCTACCCCGGAGACAAGTCTCTCACAACCTCACGATGCAACAATCTACCCCTGAGACAAGTCTCTCACAACCTCACGATGCAACATTCTACCCCTGAGACAAGCCTCTCACAACCTCACGATGCAACAATCTACCCCTCAGACAAGTCTCTCACAACCTCACGATGCAACAATCTACCCCTCAGACAAGTCTCTCACAACCTCACGATGCAACAATCTACCCCTCAGACAAGTCTCTCACAACCTCACGATGCAACAATCTAACCCCAGAGACAAGTCTCTCACAACCTCACGATGCAACAATCTACCCCAGAGACAAGTCTCTCACAACCTCACGATGCAACAATCTACCCCAGAGACAAGCCTCTCAGAACCTCACGATGCAACAATCTACCCCTCAGACAAGTCTCTCACAACCTCACGATGCAACAATCTAACCCCGTAGACAAGTCTCTCACAACCTCACGATGCAACAATCTAACCCCGGAGACAAGTCTCTCACAACCTCACGATGCAACATTCTACCCCAGAGACAAGTCTCTCACAACCTCACGATGCAACATTCTACCCCGGAGACAAGTCTCTCACAACCTCACGATGCAACAATCTACCCCAGAGACAAGTCTCTCACAACCTTATGATGCAACATTCTACCCGGGAGACAAGTCTCTCACAACCTCACGATGCAACATTATAACCCATGAGACAAGTCTCTCACAACCTCACGATGCAACAATCTAGCCCGGAGACAAGTCTCACACAGCCGCACGATGCAACATTCTACCCCAGAGACAAGTCTCTCACAACCTCACGATGCAACAATCTACCCCAGAGACAAGTCTCTCACAACCTCACGATGCAACAATCTACCCCGGAGACAAGTCTCTCACAACCTCACGATGCAACAATCTACCCCAGAGACAAGACTCTCACAACCTCACGATGCAACACTCTACCCCAGAGACAAGTCTCTCACAACCTCACGATGCAACAATCTACTCCAGAGACAAGTCTCTCACAACCTCACGATGCAACATTCTACCCCAGAGACAAGTCTCTCACAACCTCACGATGCAACAATCTGCCCCGGAGACAAGTCTCTCACAACCTCACGATGCAACATTCTACCCCTTAGACAAGTCTCTCACAACCTCACGATGCAACAATCTACCCCAGAGACAAGTCTCTCACAACCTCACGATGCAACAATCTACCCCGGAGACAAGTCTCTCACAACCTCACGATGCAACAATCTACCCCTGAGACAAGTCTCTCACAACCTCACGATGCAACAATCTACCCCAGAGACAAGTCTCTCACAACCTCACGATGCAACATTCTACCCCAGAGACAAGCCTCTCACAACCTCACGATGCAACATTCTACCCCGGACACAAGGCTCTCACAACCTCACGATGCAACATTCTACCCCAGAGACAAGTCTCTCACAACCTCACGATGCAACATTCTACCCCAGAGACAAGTCTCTCACAACCTCACGATGCAACATTCTACCCCAGAGACAATTCTCTCAGAACCTCACGATGCAACATTCTACCCCAGAAACAAGTCTCTCACAACCTCACGATGCAACAATCTACCCTGAGGCAAGTCTCTCACAACCTCACGATGCAACAATCTACCCCAGAGACAAGTCTATCACAACCTCACGATGCAACAATCTACCCCCGAGACAAGCCTCTCAGAACCTCACGATGCAACATTCTACCCCAGAGACAAGTCTCTCAGAACTTCACGATGCAACAATCTACCACAGAGACAAGTCTCTCACAACCTCACGATGCAACAATCTACCCCAGAGACAAGTCTCTCACAACCTCACGATGCAACGATCTGCCCCGGAGACAAGTCTCTCACAACCTCACGATGCAACAATCTGCCCCGGAGACAAGTCTCTCAGAACCTCACGATGCAACAATCTACCACAGAGACAAGTCTCTCACAACCTCACGATGCAACAATCTACCCCAGAGACAAGTCTCTCACAACCTCACGATGCAACAATCTACCCCTGAGACAAGTCTCTCACAACCTCACTTTGCAACAATCTACCCCAGAGACAAGTCTCTCAGAACCTTACGATGCAACAATCTACCACAGAGACAAGTCTCTCAGAACCTCACGAAGCAACAATCTACCCTGAGACAAGTCTCTCACAACCTCACGATGCAACAATCTACCCCAGAGACAAGTCTCTCACAACCTCACGATGCAACAATCTACCCCGGAGACAAGTCTCTCACAACCTCACGATGCAACAAACTACCCCTGAGACAAGTCTCTCACAACCTCACGATGCAGCAATCTACCCCGGAGACAAGTCTCTCACAACCTCACGATGCAACAATCTAACCCCAGAGACAAGTCTCTCACAACCTCACGATGCAACAATCTACCCCTCAGACAAGTCTCTCACAACCTCACGATGCAACAATCTACCCCTGAGACAAGTCTCTCACAACCTCACGATGCAACAATCTACCCCTCAGACAAGTCTCTCACAACCTCACGATGCAACAATCTAACCCCAGAGACAAGTCTCTCACAACCTCACGATGCAACAATCTACCCCTCAGACAAGTCTCTCACAACCTCACGATGCAACAATCTACCCCTGAGACAAGTCTCTCACAACCTCACGATGCAATAATCTACCCCGTAGACAAGTCTCTCACAACCTCACGATGCAACAATCTACCCCAGAGACAAGTCTCTCACAACCTCACGATGCAACAATCTAACCCCTGAGACAAGTCTCTCACAACCTCACGATGCAACAATCTGCCCCGGAGACAAGTCTCTCAGAACCTCACGATGCAACAATCTAACCCCAGAGACAAGTCTCTCACAACCTCACGATGCAACAATCTACCCCTCAGACAAGTCTCTCACAACCTCACGATGCAACAATCTACCCCTGAGACAAGTCTCTCACAACCTCACGATGCAGCAATCTACCCCGGAGACAAGTCTCTCACAACCTCACGATGCAACAATCTAACCCCAGAGACAAGTCTCTCACAACCTCACGATGCAACAATCTACCCCTCAGACAAGTCTCTCACAACCTCACGATGCAACAATCTACCCCTGAGACAAGTCTCTCACAACCTCCCGATGCAACAATCTACCCCTCAGACAAGTCTCTCACAACCTCACGATGCAACAATCTAACCCCAGAGACAAGTCTCTCACAACCTCACGATGCAACAATCTACCCCTCAGACAAGTCTCTCACAACCTCACGATGCAACAATCTACCCCTGAGACAAGTCTCTCACAACCTCACGATGCAACAATCTACCCCTGAGACAAGTCTCTCACAACCTCACGATGCAATAATCTACCCCGTAGACAAGTCTCTCACAACCTCACGATGCAACAATCTACCCCAGAGACAAGTCTCTCACAACCTCACGATGCAACAATCTAACCCCTGAGACAAGTCTCTCACAACCTCACGATGCAACAATCTGCCCCGGAGACAAGTCTCTCAGAACCTCACGATGCAACAATCTAACCCCAGAGACAAGTCTCTCACAACCTCACGATGCAACAATCTACCCCTCAGACAAGTCTCTCACAACCTCACGATGCAACAATCTACCCCTGAGACAAGTCTCTCACAACCTTACGATGCAGCAATCTACCCCGGAGACAAGTCTCTCACAACCTCACGATGCAACAATCTAACCCCAGAGACAAGTCTCTCACAACCTCACGATGCAACAATCTACCCCTCAGACAAGTCTCTCACAACCTCACGATGCAACAATCTACCCCTGAGACAAGTCTCTCACAACCTCACGATGCAACAATCTACCCCTCAGACAAGTCTCTCACAACCTCACGATGCAACAATCTAACCCCAGAGACAAGTCTCTCACAACCTCACGATGCAACAATCTACCCCTCAGACAAGTCTCTCACAACCTCACGATGCAACAATCTACCCCTGAGACAAGTCTCTCACAACCTCACGATGCAATAATCTACCCCGTAGACAAGTCTCTCACAACCTCACGATGCAACAATCTACCCCAGAGACAAGTCTCTCACAACCTCACGATGCAACAATCTAACCCCTGAGACAAGTCTCTCACAACCTCACGATGCAACAATCTACCCCAGAGACAAGTCTCTCACAACCTCACGATGCAACAATCTACCCCTCAGACAAGTCTCTCACAACCTCACGATGCAACAATCTACCCCTCAGACAAGTCTCTCACAACCTCACGATGCAACAATCTACCCCAGAGACAAGTCTCTCACAACCTCACGATGCAATAATCTACCCCGTAGACAAGTCTCTCACAACCTCACGATGCAACAATCTACCCCGGAGACAAGTCTCTCACAACCTCACGATGCAACAATCTACCCCAGAGACAAGTCTCTCACAACCTCACGATGCAACACTCTACCCCAGAGACAAGTCTCTCACAACCTCACGATGCAACAATCTACTCCAGAGACAAGTCTCTCACAACCTCACGATGCAACATTCTACCCCAGAGACAAGTCTCTCACAACCTCACGATGCAACAATCTACCCCTGAGACAAGTCTCTCACAACCTCACGATGCAACATTCTACCCCTTAGACAAGTCTCTCACAACCTCACGATGCAACAATCTACCCCAGAGACAAGTCTCTCACAACCTCACGATGCAACAATCTACCCCGGAGACAAGTCTCTCACAACCTCACGATGCAACAATCTACCCCTGAGACAAGTCTCTCACAACCTCACGATGCAACATTCTACCCCTGAGACAAGCCTCTCACAACCTCACGATGCAACAATCTACCCCTCAGACAAGTCTCTCACAACCTCACGATGCAACAATCTACCCCTCAGACAAGTCTCTCACAACCTCACGATGCAACAATCTACCCCTCAGACAAGTCTCTCACAACCTCACGATGCAACAATCTAACCCCAGAGACAAGTCTCTCACAACCTCACGATGCAACAATCTACCCCTCAGACAAGTCTCTCACAACCTCACGATGCAACAATCTACCCCTGACACAAGTCTCTCACAACCTCACGATGCAATAATCTACCCCGTAGACAAGTCTCTCACAACCTCACGATGCAACAATCTACCCCAGAGACAAGTCTCTCACAACCTCACGATGCAACAATCTACCCCAGAGACAAGCCTCTCAGAACCTCACGATGCAACAATCTACCCCTCAGACAAGTCTCTCACAACCTCACGATGCAACAATCTAACCCCGTAGACAAGTCTCTCACAACCTCACGATGCAACAATCTACCCCTGAGACAAGTCTCTCACAACCTCATGATGCAACTATCTACCACAGAGACAAGCCTCTCAGAACCTCACGATGCAACATTCTACCCCAGAGACAAGTCTCTCACAACCTCACGATGCAACAATCTAACCCCAGAGACAAGTCTCTCACAACCTCACGATGCAACAATCTACCCCAGAGACAAGTCTCTCAGAACCTCACGATGCAACAATCTACCACAGAGACAAGTCTCTCACAACCTCACGATGCAACAATCTACCCCAGAGACAAGTCTCTCACAACCTCACGATGCAACAATCTACCCCTGAGACAAGTCTCTCACAACCTCACTTTGCAACAATCTACCCCAGAGACAAGTCTCTCAGAACCTCACGATGCAACAATCTACCACAGAGACAAGTCTCTCAGAACCTCACGATGCAACAATCTACCCTGAGACAAGTCTCTCACAACCTCACGATGCAACAATCTACCCCAGAGACAAGTCTCTGACAACCTCACGATGCAACAATCTGCCCCGGAGACAAGTCTCTCACAACCTCACGATGCAACAATCTGCCCCGGAGACAAGTCTCTCACAACCTCACGATGCAACAAACTACCCCTGAGACAAGTCTCTCACAACCTCACGATGCAGCAATCTACCCCGGAGACAAGTCTCTCACAACCTCACGATGCAACAATCTATCCCCAGAGACAAGTCTCTCACAACCTCACGATGCAACAATCTACCCCTCAGACAAGTCTCTCACAACCTCACGATGCAACAATCTACCCCTGAGACAAGTCTCTCACAACCTCACGATGCAACAATCTACCCCTCAGACAAGTCTCTCACAACCTCACGATGCAACAATCTAACCCCAGAGACAAATCTCTCACAACCTCACGATGCAACAATCTACCCCTCAGACAAGTCTCTCACAACCTCACGATGCAACAATCTACCCCTGAGACAAGTCTCTCACAACCTCACGATGCAACAATCTACCCCTCAGACAAGTCTCTCACAACCTCACGATGCAACAATCTAACCCCAGAGACAAGTCTCTCACAACCTCACGATGCAACAAGCTACCCCTCAGACAAGTCTCTCACAACCTCACGATGCAACAATCTACCCCTGAGACAAGTCTCTCACAACCTCACGATGCAATAATCTACCCCGTAGACAAGTCTCTCACAACCTCACGATGCAACAATCTGCCCCGGAGACAAGTCTCTCAGAACCTCACGATGCAACAATCTAACCCCAGAGACAAGTCTCTCACAACCTCACGATGCAACAATCTACCCCTCAGACAAGTCTCTCACAACCTCACGATGCAACAATCTACCCCAGAGACAAGTCTCTCACAACCTCACGATGCAACAATCTACCCCTCAGACAAGTCTCTCACAACCTCACGATGCAACAATCTACCCCTGAGACAAGTCTCTCACAACCTCACGATGCAGCAATCTACCCCGGAGACAAGTCTCTCACAACCTCACGATGCAACAATCTAACCCCAGAGACAAGTCTCTCACAACCTCACGATGCAACAATCTGCCCCGGAGACAAGTCTCTCACAACCTCACGATGCAACAATCTGCCCCGGAGACAAGTCTCTCACAACCTCACGATGCAACAAACTACCCCTGAGACAAGTCTCTCACAACCTCACGATGCAGCAATCTACCCCGGAGACAAGTCTCTCACAACCTCACGATGCAACAATCTAACCCCAGAGACAAGTCTCTCACAACCTCACGATGCAACAATCTACCCCTCAGACAAGTCTCTCACAACCTCACGATGCAACAATCTACCCCTGAGACAAGTCTCTCACAACCTCACGATGCAACAATCTACCCCTCAGACAAGTCTCTCACAACCTCACGATGCAACAATCTAACCCCAGAGACAAATCTCTCACAACCTCACGATGCAACAATCTACCCCTCAGACAAGTCTCTCACAACCTCACGATGCAACAATCTACCCCTGAGACAAGTCTCTCACAACCTCACGATGCAACAATCTACCCCTCAGACAAGTCTCTCACAACCTCACGATGCAACAATCTAACCCCAGAGACAAGTCTCTCACAACCTCACGATGCAACAATCTACCCCTCAGACAAGTCTCTCACAACCTCACGATGCAACAATCTACCCCTGAGACAAGTCTCTCACAACCTCACGATGCAATAATCTACCCCGTAGACAAGTCTCTCACAACCTCACGATGCAACAATCTGCCCCGGAGACAAGTCTCTCAGAACCTCACGATGCAACAATCTAACCCCAGAGACAAGTCTCTCACAACCTCACGATGCAACAATCTACCCCTCAGACAAGTCTCTCACAACCTCACGATGCAACAATCTACCCCTGAGACAAGTCTCTCACAACCTCACGATGCAGCAATCTACCCCGGAGACAAGTCTCTCACAACCTCACGATGCAACAATCTAACCCCAGAGACAAGTCTCTCACAACCTCACGATGCAACAATCTACCCCTCAGACAAGTCTCTCACAACCTCACGATGCAACAATCTACCCCTGAGACAAGTCTCTCACAACCTCACGATGCAACAATCTACCCCTCAGACAAGTCTCTCACAACCTCACGATGCAACAATCTAACCCCAGAGACAAGTCTCTCACAACCTCACGATGCAACAATCTACCCCTCAGACAAGTCTCTCACAACCTCACGATGCAACAATCTACCCCTGAGACAAGTCTCTCACAACCTCACGATGCAATAATCTACCCCGTAGACAAGTCTCTCACAACCTCACGATGCAACAATCTACCCCAGAGACAAGTCTCTCACAACCTCACGATGCAACAATCTAACCCCTGAGACAAGTCTCTCACAACCTCACGATGCAACAATCTGCCCCGGAGACAAGTCTCTCAGAACCTCACGATGCAACAATCTAACCCCAGAGACAAGTCTCTCACAACCTCACGATGCAACAATCTACCCCTCAGACAAGTCTCTCACAACCTCACGATGCAACAATCTACCCCTGAGACAAGTCTCTCAAAACCTCACGATGCAATAATCTACCCCGTAGACAAGTCTCTCACAACCTCACGAGGCAACAATCTACCCCAGAGACAAGTCTCTCAGAACCTCACGATGCAACAATCTAACCCCTGAGACAAGTCTCTCACAACCTCACGATGCAACAATCTGCCCCGGAGACAAGTCTCTCAGAACCTCACGATGCAACAATCTACCCCAGAGACAAGTCTCTCACAACCTCACGATGCAACATTCTACCCCTGAGACAAGTCTCTCACAACCTCACGATGCAACAATCTACCCCTGAGACAAGTCTCTCACAATCTCACGATGCAACAATCTACCCCAGAGACAAGTCTCTCACAACCTCACGATGCAACAATCTACCCCGGAGACAAGTCTCTCACAACCTCACGATGCAACAATCTAACCCCGGAGACAAGTCTCTCACAACTTCACGATGCAACAATCTACCCCTGAGACAAGTCTCTCACAACCTCACGATGCAACAATCTACCCCGGAGACAAGTCTCTCACAACCTCACGATGCAACAATCTAACCCCGGAGACAAGTCTCTCACAACCTCACGATGCAACAATCTACCCCTGAGACAAGTCTCTCACAACCTCACGATGCAACAATCTACCCCGGAGACAAGTCTCTCACAACCTCACGATGCAACAATCTAATCCCAGAGACAAGTCTCTCACAACCTCACGATGCAACAATCTACCCCTCAGACAAGTCTCTCACAACCTCACGATGCAACATTCTACCCCAGAGACAAGTCTCTCACAACCTCACGATGCAACAATCTACCCCTCAGACAAGTCTCTCACAACCTCACGATGCAACAATCTACCCCTCAGATAAGTCTCTCACAACCTCACGATGCAACAATCTAACCCCAGAGACAAGTCTCTCACAACCTCACGATGCAACAATCTACCCCTGAGACAAGTCTCTCACAACCTTATGATGCAACATTCTACCCGGGAGACAAGTCTCACAACCTCACGATGCAACATTATAACCCCTGAGACAAGTCTCTCACAACCTCACGATGCAACAATCTAGCCCGGAGACAAGTCTCTCACAGCCGCACGATGCAACATTCTACCCCAGAGACAAGTCTCTCACAACCTCACGATGCAACAATCTACCCCTGAGACAAGTCTCTCACAACCTCACGATGCAACAATCTACCCCGGAGACAAGTCTCTCACAACCTCACGATGCAACAATCTACCCCAGAGACAAGTCTCTCACAACCTCACGATGCAACAATCTAACCCCGGAGACAAGTCTCTCACAACCTCACGATGCAACATTCTACCCCAGAGACAAGTCTCTCACAACCTCACGATGCAACATTCTACCCCGGAGACAAGTCTCTCACAACCTCACGATGCAACAATCTACCCCAGAGACAAGTCTCTCACAACCTTATGATGCAACATTCTACCCGGGAGACAAGTCTCTCACAACCTCACGATGCAACATTATAACCCATGAGACAAGTCTCTCACAACCTCACGATGCAACAATCTAGCCCGGAGACAAGTCTCTCACAGCCGCACGATGCAACATTCTACCCCAGAGACAAGTCTCTCACAACCTCACGATGCAACAATCTACCCCAGAGACAAGTCTCTCACAACCTCACGATGCAACAATCTACCCCGGAGACAAGTCTCTCACAACCTCACGATGCAACAATCTACCCCAGAGACAAGTCTCTCACAACCTCACGATGCAACACTCTACCCCAGAGACAAGTCTCTCACAACCTCACGATGCAACAAACTACCCCTGAGACAAGTCTCTCACAACCTCACGATGCAGCAATCTACCCCGGAGACAAGTCTCTCACAACCTCACGATGCAACAATCTAACCCCAGAGACAAGTCTCTCACAACCTCACGATGCAACAATCTACCCCTCAGACAAGTCTCTCACAACCTCACGATGCAACAATCTACCCCTGAGACAAGTCTCTCACAACCTCACGATGCAACAATCTACCCCTCAGACAAGTCTCTCACAACCTCACGATGCAACAATCTAACCCCAGAGACAAATCTCTCACAACCTCACGATGCAACAATCTACCCCTCAGACAAGTCTCTCACAACCTCACGATGCAACAATCTACCCCTGAGACAAGTCTCTCACAACCTCACGATGCAACAATCTACCCCTCAGACAAGTCTCTCACAACCTCACGATGCAACAATCTAACCCCAGAGACAAGTCTCTCACAACCTCACGATGCAACAATCTACCCCTCAGACAAGTCTCTCACAACCTCACGATGCAACAATCTACCCCTGAGACAAGTCTCTCACAACCTCACGATGCAATAATCTACCCCGTAGACAAGTCTCTCACAACCTCACGATGCAACAATCTGCCCCGGAGACAAGTCTCTCAGAACCTCACGATGCAACAATCTAAAACCAGAGACAAGTCTCTCACAACCTCACGATGCAACAATCTACCCCTCAGACAAGTCTCTCACAACCTCACGATGCAACAATCTACCCCTGAGACAAGTCTCTCACAACCTCACGATGCAGCAATCTACCCCGGAGACAAGTCTCTCACAACCTCACGATGCAACAATCTAACCCCAGAGACAAGTCTCTCACAACCTCACGATGCAACAATCTACCCCTCAGACAAGTCTCTCACAACCTCACGATGCAACAATCTACCCCTGAGACAAGTCTCTCACAACCTCACGATGCAACAATCTACCCCTCAGACAAGTCTCTCACAACCTCACGATGCAACAATCTAACCCCAGAGACAAGTCTCTCACAACCTCACGATGCAACAATCTACCCCTCAGACAAGTCTCTCACAACCTCACGATGCAACAATCTACCCCTGAGACAAGTCTCTCACAACCTCACGATGCAATAATCTACCCCGTAGACAAGTCTCTCACAACCTCACGATGCAACAATCTACCCCAGAGACAAGTCTCTCACAACCTCACGATGCAACAATCTAACCCCTGAGACAAGTCTCTCACAACCTCACGATGCAACAATCTGCCCCGGAGACAAGTCTCTCAGAACCTCACGATGCAACAATCTAACCCCAGAGACAAGTCTCTCACAACCTCACGATGCAACAATCTACCCCTCAGACAAGTCTCTCACAACCTCACGATGCAACAATCTACCCCTGAGACAAGTCTCTCAAAACCTCACGATGCAATAATCTACCCCGTAGACAAGTCTCTCACAACCTCACGAGGCAACAATCTACCCCAGAGACAAGTCTCTCAGAACCTCACGATGCAACAATCTAACCCCTGAGACAAGTCTCTCACAACCTCACGATGCAACAATCTGCCCCGGAGACAAGTCTCTCAGAACCTCACGATGCAACAATCTACCCCAGAGACTAGTCTCTCACAACCTCACGATGCAACATTCTACCCCTGAGACAAGTCTCTCACAACCTCACGATGCAACAATCTACCCCTGAGACAAGTCTCTCACAATCTCACGATGCAACAATCTACCCCAGAGACAAGTCTCTCACAACCTCACGATGCAACAATCTACCCCGGAGACAAGTCTCTCACAACCTCACGATGCAACAATCTAACCCCGGAGACAAGTCTCTCACAACTTCACGATGCAACAATCTACCCCTGAGACAAGTCTCTCACAACCTCACGATGCAACAATCTACCCCGGAGACAAGTCTCTCACAACCTCACGATGCAACAATCTAACCCCGGAGACAAGTCTCTCACAACCTCACGATGCAACAATCTACCCCTGAGACAAGTCTCTCACAACCTCACGATGCAACAATCTACCCCGGAGACAAGTCTCTCACAACCTCACGATGCAACAATCTAACCCCAGAGACAAGTCTCTCACAACCTCACGATGCAACAATCTACCCCTCAGACAAGTCTCTCACAACCTCACGATGCAACATTCTACCCCAGAGACAAGTCTCTCACAACTTCACGATGCAACAATCTACCCCTCAGACAAGTCTCTCACAACCTCACGATGCAACAATCTACCCCTCAGATAAGTCTCTCACAACCTCACGATGCAACAATCTAACCCCAGAGACAAGTCTCTCACAACCTCACGATGCAACAATCTACCCCTCAGACAAGTCTCTCACAACCTCACGATGCAACAATCTACCCCTGAGACAAGTCTCTCACAACCTCACGATGCAATAATCTACCCCGTAGACAAGTCTCTCACAACCTCACGATGCAACAATCTACCCCAGAGACAAGTCTCTCACAACCTCACGATGCAACAATCTACCCCTCAGACAAGTCTCTCACAACCTCACGATGCAACAATCTACCCCTGAGACAAGTCTCTCACAACCTCACGATGCAATAATCTACCCCGTAGACAAGTCTCTCACAACCTCACGATGCAACAATCTACCCCAGAGACAAGTCTCTCACAACCTCACGATGCAACAATCTAACCCCTGAGACAAGTCTCTCACAACCTTATGATGCAACATTCTACCCGGGAGACAAGTCTCACAACCTCACGATGCAACATTATAACCCCTGAGACAAGTCTCTCACAACCTCACGATGCAACAATCTAGCCCGGAGACAAGTCTCTCACAGCCGCACGATGCAACATTCTACCCCAGAGACAAGTCTCTCACAACCTCACGATGCAACAATCTACCCCTGAGACAAGTCTCTCACAACCTCACGATGCAACAATCTACCCCGGAGACAAGTCTCTCACAACCTCACGATGCAACAATCTACCCCAGAGACAAGTCTCTCACAACCTCACGATGCAACAATCTAACCCCGGAGACAAGTCTCTCACAACCTCACGATGCAACATTCTACCCCAGAGACAAGTCTCTCACAACCTCACGATGCAACATTCTACCCCGGAGACAAGTCTCTCACAACCTCACGATGCAACAATCTACCCCAGAGACAAGTCTCTCACAACCTTATGATGCAACATTCTACCCGGGAGACAAGTCTCTCACAACCTCACGATGCAACATTATAACCCATGAGACAAGTCTCTCACAACCTCACGATGCAACAATCTAGCCCGGAGACAAGTCTCTCACAGCCGCACGATGCAACATTCTACCCCAGAGACAAGTCTCTCACAACCTCACGATGCAACAATCTACCCCAGAGACAAGTCTCTCACAACCTCACGATGCAACAATCTACCCCGGAGACAAGTCTCTCACAACCTCACGATGCAACAATCTACCCCAGAGACAAGTCTCTCACAACCTCACGATGCAACACTCTACCCCAGAGACAAGTCTCTCACAACCTCACGATGCAACAATCTACTCCAGAGACAAGTCTCTCACAACCTCACGATGCAACATTCTACCCCAGAGACAAGTCTCTCACAACCTCACGATGCAACAATCTGCCCCGGAGACAAGTCTCTCACAACCTCACGATGCAACAATCTAACCCCAGAGACAAGTCTCTCACAACCTCACGATGCAACAATCTACCCCTCAGACAAGTCTCTCACAACCTCACGATGCAACAATCTACCCCTGAGACAAGTCTCTCACAACCTCACGATGCAACAATCTACCCCTCAGACAAGTCTCTCACAACCTCACGATGCAACAATCTAAGCCCAGAGACAAGTCTCTCACAACCTCACGATGCAACAATCTACCCCTCAGACAAGTCTCTCACAACCTCACGATGCAACAATCTACCCCTGAGACAAGTCTCTCACAACCTCACGATGCAATAATCTACCCCGTAGACAAGTCTCTCACAACCTCACGATGCAACAATCTACCCCAGAGACAAGTCTCTCACAACCTCACGATGCAACAATCTAACCCCTGAGACAAGTCTCTCACAACCTCACGATGCAACAATCTGCCCCGGAGACAAGTCTCTCAGAACCTCACGATGCAACAATCTAACCCCAGAGACAAGTCTCTCACAACCTCACGATGCAACAATCTACCCCTCAGACAAGTCTCTCACAACCTCACGATGCAACAATCTACCCCTGAGACAAGTCTCTCAAAACCTCACGATGCAATAATCTACCCCGTAGACAAGTCTCTCACAACCTCACGATGCAACAATCTACCCCAGAGACAAGTCTCTCACAACCTCACGATGCAACAATCTAACCCCTGAGACAAGTCTCTCACAACCTCACGATGCAACAATCTGCCCCGGAGACAAGTCTCTCAGAACCTCACGATGCAACAATCTACCCCAGAGACAAGTCTCTCACAACCTCACGATGCAACATTCTACCCCTGAGACAAGTCTCTCACAACCTCACGATGCAACAATCTACCCCTGAGACAAGTCCCTCACAATCTCACGATGCAACAATCTACCCCAGAGACAAGTCTCTCACAACCTCACGATGCAACAATCTACCCCGGAGACAAGTCTCTCACAACCTCACGATGCACCAATCTAACCCCGGAGACAAGTCTCTCACAACTTCACGATGCAACAATCTACCCCTGAGACAAGTCTCTCACAACCTCACGATGCAACAATCTACCCCGGAGACAAGTCTCTCACAACCTCACGATGCAACAATCTACCCCTGAGACAAGTCTCTCACAACCTCACGATGCAACAATCTACCCCGGAGACAAGTCTCTCACAACCTCACGATGCAACAATCTAACCCCAAAGACAAGTCTCTCACAACCTCACGATGCAACAATCTACCCCTCAGACAAGTCTCTCACAACCTCACGATGCAACATTCTACCCCAGAGACAAGTCTCTCACAACCTCACGATGCAACAATCTACCCCTCAGACAAGTCTCTCACAACCTCACGATGCAACAATCTACCCCTCAGACAAGTCTCTCACAACCTCACGATGCAACAATCTAACCCCAGAGACAAGTCTCTCACAACCTCACGATGCAACAATCTACCCCTCAGACAAGTCTCTCACAACCTCACGATGCAACAATCTACCCCTGAGACAAGTCTCTCACAACCTCACGATGCAATAATCTACCCCGTAGACAAGTCTCTCACAACCTCACGATGCAACAATCTACCCCAGAGACAAGTCTCTCACAACCTCACGATGCAACAATCTACCCCTGAGACAAGTCTCTCACAACCTCACGATGCAATAATCTACCCCGTAGACAAGTCTCTCACAACCTCACGATGCAACAATCTACCCCAGAGACAAGTCTCTCACAACCTCACGATGCAACAATCTAACCCCTGAGACAAGTCTCTCACAACCTTATGATGCAACATTCTACCCGGGAGACAAGTCTCACAACCTCACGATGCAACATTATAACCCCTGAGACAAGTCTCTCACAACCTCACGATGCAACAATCTAGCCCGGAGACAAGTCTCTCACAGCCGCACGATGCAACATTCTACCCCAGAGACAAGTCTCTCACAACCTCACGATGCAACAATCTACCCCTGAGACAAGTCTCTCACAACCTCACGATGCAACAATCTACCCCGGAGACAAGTCTCTCACAACCTCACGATGCAACAATCTACCCCAGAGACAAGTCTCTCACAACCTCACGATGCAACAATCTAACCCCGGAGACAAGTCTCTCACAACCTCACGATGCAACATTCTACCCCAGAGACAAGTCTCTCACAACCTCACGATGCAACATTCTACCCCAGAGACAAGTCTCTCACAGCCGCACGATGCAACATTCTACCCCAGAGACAAGTCTCTCACAACCTCACGATGCAACAATCTACCCCAGAGACAAGTCTCTCACAACCTCACGATGCAACAATCTACCCCGGAGACAAGTCTCTCACAACCTCACGATGCAACAATCTACCCCTGAGACAAGTCTCTCACAACCTCACGATGCAACATTCTACCCCTGAGACAAGCCTCTCACAACCTCACGATGCAACAATCTACCCCTCAGACAAGTCTCTCACAACCTCACGATGCAACAATCTACCCCTCAGACAAGTCTCTCACAACCTCACGATGCAACAATCTACCCCTCAGACAAGTCTCTCACAACCTCACGATGCAACAATCTAACCCCAGAGACAAGTCTCTCACAACCTCACGATGCAACAATCTACCCCTCAGACAAGTCTCTCACAACCTCACGATGCAACAATCTACCCCTGACACAAGTCTCTCACAACCTCACGATGCAATAATCTACCCCGTAGACAAGTCTCTCACAACCTCACGATGCAACAATCTACCCCAGAGACAAGTCTCTCACAACCTCACGATGCAACAATCTACCCCAGAGACAAGCCTCTCAGAACCTCACGATGCAACAATCTACCCCTCAGACAAGTCTCTCACAACCTCACGATGCAACAATCTAACCCCGTAGACAAGTCTCTCACAACCTCACGATGCAACAGTCTACCCCTGAGACAAGTCTCTCACAACCTCACGATGCAACAATCTACCACAGAGACAAGCCTCTCAGAACCTCACGATGCAACATTCTACCCCAGAGACAAGTCTCTCACAACCTCATGATGCAACAATCTAACCCCATAGACAAGTCTCTCACAACCTCACGATGCAACAATCTACCCCAGAGACAAGTCTCTCAGAACCTCACGATGCAACAATCTACCACAGAGACAAGTCTCTCACAACCTCACGATGCAACAATCTACCCCAGAGACAAGTCTCTCACAACCTCACGATGCAACAATCTACCCCTGAGACAAGTCTCTCACAACCTCACTTTGCAACAATCTACCCCAGAGACAAGTCTCTCAGAACCTCACGATGCAACAATCTACCACAGAGACAAGTCTCTCAGAACCTCACGATGCAACAATCTACCCTGAGACAAGTCTCTCACAACCTCACGATGCAACAATCTACCCCAGAGACAAGTCTCTCACAACCTCACGATGCAACAATCTGCCCCGGAGACAAGTCTCTCACAACCTCACGATGCAACAATCTGCCCCGGAGACAAGTCTCTCACAACCTCACGATGCAACAAACTACCCCTGAGACAAGTCTCTCACAACCTCACGATGCAGCAATCTACCCCGGAGACAAGTCTCTCACAACCTCACGATGCAACAATCTAACCCCAGAGACAAGTCTCTCACAACCTCACGATGCAACAATCTACCCCTCAGACAAGTCTCTCACAACCTCACGATGCAACAATCTACCCCTGAGACAAGTCTCTCACAACCTCACGATGCAACAATCTACCCCTCAGACAAGTCTCTCACAACCTCACGATGCAACAATCTAACCCCAGAGACAAATCTCTCACAACCTCACGATGCAACAATCTACCCCTCAGACAAGTCTCTCACAACCTCACGATGCAACAATCTACCCCTGAGACAAGTCTCTCACAACCTCACGATGCAACAATCTACCCCTCAGACAAGTCTCTCACAACCTCACGATGCAACAATCTAACCCCAGAGACAAGTCTCTCACAACCTCACGATGCAACAAGCTACCCCTCAGACAAGTCTCTCACAACCTCACGATGCAACAATCTACCCCTGAGACAAGTCTCTCACAACCTCACGATGCAATAATCTACCCCGTAGACAAGTCTCTCACAACCTCACGATGCAACAATCTGCCCCGGAGACAAGTCTCTCAGAACCTCACGATGCAACAATCTAACCCCAGAGACAAGTCTCTCACAACCTCACGATGCAACAATCTACCCCTCAGACAAGTCTCTCACAACCTCACGATGCAACAATCTACCCCTGAGACAAGTCTCTCACAACCTCACGATGCAGCAATCTACCCCGGAGACAAGTCTCTCACAACCTCACGATGCAACAATCTAACCCCAGAGACAAGTCTCTCACAACCTCACGATGCAACAATCTGCCCCGGAGACAAGTCTCTCACAACCTCACGATGCAACAATCTGCCCCGGAGACAAGTCTCTCACAACCTCACGATGCAACAAACTACCCCTGAGACAAGTCTCTCACAACCTCACGATGCAGCAATCTACCCCGGAGACAAGTCTCTCACAACCTCACGATGCAACAATCTAACCCCAGAGACAAGTCTCTCACAACCTCACGATGCAACAATCTACCTCTCAGACAAGTCTCTCACAACCTCACGATGCAACAATCTACCCCTGAGACAAGTCTCTCACAACCTCACGATGCAACAATCTACCCCTCAGACAAGTCTCTCACAACCTCACGATGCAACAATCTAACCCCAGAGACAAATCTCTCACAACCTCACGATGCAACAATCTACCCCTCAGACAAGTCTCTCACAACCTCACGATGCAACAATCTACCCCTGAGACAAGTCTCTCACAACCTCACGATGCAACAATCTACCCCTCAGACAAGTCTCTCACAACCTCACGATGCAACAATCTAACCCCAGAGACAAGTCTCTCACAACCTCACGATGCAACAATCTACCCCTCAGACAAGTCTCTCACAACCTCACGATGCAACAATCTACCCCTGAGACAAGTCTCTCACAACCTCACGATGCAATAATCTACCCCGTAGACAAGTCTCTCACAACCTCACGATGCAACAATCTGCCCCGGAGACAAGTCTCTCAGAACCTCACGATGCAACAATCTAACCCCAGAGACAAGTCTCTCACAACCTCACGATGCAACAATCTACCCCTCAGACAAGTCTCTCACAACCTCACGATGCAACAATCTACCCCTGAGACAAGTCTCTCACAACCTCACGATGCAGCAATCTACCCCGGAGACAAGTCTCTCACAACCTCACGATGCAACAATCTAACCCCAGAGACAAGTCTCTCACAACCTCACGATGCAACAATCTACCCCTCAGACAAGTCTCTCACAACCTCACGATGCAACAATCTACCCCTGAGACAAGTCTCTCACAACCTCACGATGCAACAATCTACCCCTCAGACAAGTCTCTCACAACCTCACGATGCAACAATCTAACCCCAGAGACAAGTCTCTCACAACCTCACGATGCAACAATCTACCCCTCAGACAAGTCTCTCACAACCTCACGATGCAACAATCTACCCCTGAGACAAGTCTCTCACAACCTCACGATGCAATAATCTACCCCGTAGACAAGTCTCTCACAACCTCACGATGCAACAATCTACCCCAGAGACAAGTCTCTCACAACCTCACGATGCAACAATCTAACCCCTGAGACAAGTCTCTCACAACCTCACGATGCAACAATCTGCCCCGGAGACAAGTCTCTCAGAACCTCACGATGCAACAATCTAACCCCAGAGACAAGTCTCTCACAACCTCACGATGCAACAATCTACCCCTCAGACAAGTCTCTCACAACCTCACGATGCAACAATCTACCCCTGAGACAAGTCTCTCAAAACCTCACGATGCAATAATCTACCCCGTAGACAAGTCTCTCACAACCTCACGAGGCAACAATCTACCCCAGAGACAAGTCTCTCAGAACCTCACGATGCAACAATCTAACCCCTGAGACAAGTCTCTCACAACCTCACGATGCAACAATCTGCCCCGGAGACAAGTCTCTCAGAACCTCACGATGCAACAATCTACCCCAGAGACAAGTCTCTCACAACCTCACGATGCAACATTCTACCCCTGAGACAAGTCTCTCACAACCTCACGATGCAACAATCTACCCCTGAGACAAGTCTCTCACAATCTCACGATGCAACAATCTACCCCAGAGACAAGTCTCTCACAACCTCACGATGCAACAATCTACCCCGGAGACAAGTCTCTCACAACCTCACGATGCAACAATCTAACCCCGGAGACAAGTCTTTCACAACTTCACGATGCAACAATCTACCCCTGAGACAAGTCTCTCACAACCTCACGATGCAACAATCTACCCCGGAGACAAGTCTCTCACAACCTCACGATGCAACAATCTAACCCCGGAGACAAGTCTCTCACAACCTCACGATGCAACAATCTACCCCTGAGACAAGTCTCTCACAACCTCACGATGCAACAATCTACCCCGGAGACAAGTCTCTCACAACCTCACGATGCAACAATCTAACCCCAGAGACAAGTCTCTCACAACCTCACGATGCAACAATCTACCCCTCAGACAAGTCTCTCACAACCTCACGATGCAACATTCTACCCCAGAGACAAGTCTCTCACAACCTCACGATGCAACAATCTACCCCTCAGACAAGTCTCTCACAACCTCACGATGCAACAATCTACCCCTCAGATAAGTCTCTCACAACCTCACGATGCAACAATCTAACCCCAGAGACAAGTCTCTCACAACCTCACGATGCAACAATCTACCCCTCAGACAAGTCTCTCACAACCTCACGATGCAACAATCTACCCCTGAGACAAGTCTCTCACAACCTCACGATGCAATAATCTACCCCGTAGACAAGTCTCTCACAACCTCACGATGCAACAATCTACCCCAGAGACAAGTCTCTCACAACCTCACGATGCAACAATCTACCCCTCAGACAAGTCTCTCACAACCTCACGATGCAACAATCTACCCCTGAGACAAGTCTCTCACAACCTCACGATACAATAATCTACCCCGTAGACAAGTCTCTCACAACCTCACGATGCAACAATCTACCCCAGAGACAAGTCTCTCACAACCTCACGATGCAACAATCTAACCCCTGAGACAAGTCTCTCACAACCTTATGATGCAACATTCTACCCGGGAGACAAGTCTCACAACCTCACGATGCAACATTATAACCCCTGAGACAAGTCTCTCACAACCTCACGATGTAACAATCTAGCCCGGAGACAAGTCTCTCACAGCCGCACGATGCAACATTCTACCCCAGAGACAAGTCTCTCACAACCTCACGATGCAACAATCTACCCCTGAGACAAGTCTCTCACAACCTCACGATGCAACAATCTACCCCGGAGACAAGTCTCTCACAACCTCACGATGCAACAATCTACCCCAGAGACAAGTCTCTCACAACCTCACGATGCAACAATCTAACCCCGGAGACAAGTCTCTCACAACCTCACGATGCAACATTCTACCCCAGAGACAAGTCTCTCACAACCTCACGATGCAACATTCTACCCCGGAGACAAGTCTCTCACAACCTCACGATGCAACAATCTACCCCAGAGACAAGTCTCTCACAACCTTATGATGCAACATTCTTCCCGGGAGACAAGTCTCTCACAACCTCACGATGCAACATTATAACCCATGAGACAAGTCTCTCACAACCTCACGATGCAACAATCTAGCCCGGAGACAAGTCTCTCACAGCCGCACGATGCAACATTCTACCCCAGAGACAAGTCTCTCACAACCTCACGATGCAACAATCTACCCCAGAGACAAGTCTCTCACAACCTCACGATGCAACAATCTACCCCGGAGACAAGTCTCTCACAACCTCACGATGCAACAATCTACCCCAGAGACAAGTCTCTCACAACCTCACGATGCAACACTCTACCCCAGAGACAAGTCTCTCACAACCTCACGATGCAACAATCTACTCCAGAGACAAGTCTCTCACAACCTCACGATGCAACATTCTACCCCAGAGACAAGTCTCTCACAACCTCACGATGCAACAATCTGCCCCGGAGACAAGTCTCTCACAACCTCACGATGCAACAATCTAACCCCAGAGACAAGTCTCTCACAACCTCACGATGCAACAATCTACCCCTCAGACAAGTCTCTCACAACCTCACGATGCAACAATCTACCCCTGAGACAAGTCTCTCACAACCTCACGATGCAACAATCTAACCCCAGAGACAAGTCTCTCACAACCTCACGATGCAACAATCTACCCCTCAGACAAGTCTCTCACAACCTCACGATGCAACAATCTACCCCTGAGACAAGTCTCTCACAACCTCACGATGCAATAATCTACCCCGTAGACAAGTCTCTCACAACCTCACGATGCAACAATCTACCCCAGAGACAAGTCTCTCACAACCTCACGATGCAACAATCTAACCCCTGAGACAAGTCTCTCACAACCTCACGATGCAACAATCTGCCCCGGAGACAAGTCTCTCAGAACCTCACGATGCAACAATCTAACCCCAGAGACAAGTCTCTCACAACCTCACGATGCAACAATCTACCCCTCAGACAAGTCTCTCACAACCTCACGATGCAACAATCTACCCCTGAGACAAGTCTCTCAAAACCTCACGATGCAATAATCTACCCCGTAGACAAGTCTCTCACAACCTCACGATGCAACAATCTACCCCAGAGACAAGTCTCTCACAACCTCACGATGCAACAATCTAACCCCTGAGACAAGTCTCTCACAACCTCACGATGCAACAATCTGCCCCGGAGACAAGTCTCTCAGAACCTCACGATGCAACAATCTACCCCAGAGACAAGTCTCTCACAACCTCACGATGCAACATTCTACCCCTGAGACAAGTCTCTCACAACCTCACGATGCAACAATCTACCCCTGAGACAAGTCTCTCACAATCTCACGATGCAACAATCTACCCCAGAGACAAGTCTCTCACAACCTCACGATGCAACAATCTACCCCGGAGACAAGTCTCTCACAACCTCACGATGCACCAATCTAACCCCGGAGACAAGTCTCTCACAACTTCACGATGCAACAATCTACCCCTGAGACAAGTCTCTCACAACCTCACGATGCAACAATCTACCCCGGAGACAAGTCTCTCACAACCTCACGATGCAACAATCTAACCCCGGAGACAAGTCTCTCACAACCTCACGATGCAACAATCTACCCCTGAGACAAGTCTCTCACAACCTCACGATGCAACAATCTACCCCGGAGACAAGTCTCTCACAACCTCACGATGCAACAATCTAACCCCAAAGACAAGTCTCTCACAACCTCACGATGCAACAATCTACCCCTCAGACAAGTCTCTCACAACCTCACGATGCAACATTCTACCCCAGAGACAAGTCTCTCACAACCTCACGATGCAACAATCTACCCCTCAGACAAGTCTCTCACAACCTCACGATGCAACAATCTACCCCTCAGACAAGTCTCTCACAACCTCACGATGCAACAATCTAACCCCAGAGACAAGTCTCTCACAACCTCACGATGCAACAATCTACCCCTCAGACAAGTCTCTCACAACCTCACGATGCAACAATCTACCCCTGAGACAAGTCTCTCACAACCTCACGATGCAATAATCTACCCCGTAGACAAGTCTCTCACAACCTCACGATGCAACAATCTACCCCAGAGACAAGTCTCTCACAACCTCACGATGCAACAATCTACCCCTGAGACAAGTCTCTCACAACCTCACGATGCAATAATCTACCCCGTAGACAAGTCTCTCACAACCTCACGATGCAACAATCTACCACAGAGACAAGTCTCTCACAACCTCACGATGCAACAATCTAACCCCTGAGACAAGTCTCTCACAACCTTATGATGCAACATTCTACCCGGGAGACAAGTCTCACAACCTCACGATGCAACATTATAACCCCTGAGACAAGTCTCTCACAACCTCACGATGCAACAATCTAGCCCGGAGACAAGTCTCTCACAGCCGCACGATGCAACATTCTACCCCAGAGACAAGTCTCTCACAACCTCACGATGCAACAATCTACCCCTGAGACAAGTCTCTCACAACCTCACGATGCAACAATCTACCCCGGAGACAAGTCTCTCACAACCTCACGATGCAACAATCTACCCCAGAGACAAGTCTCTCACAACCTCACGATGCAACAATCTAACCCCGGAGACAAGTCTCTCACAACCTCACGATGCAACATTCTACCCCAGAGACAAGTCTCTCACAACCTCACGATGCAACATTCTACCCCAGAGACAAGTCTCTCACAGCCGCACGATGCAACATTCTACCCCAGAGACAAGTCTCTCACAACCTCACGATGCAACAATCTGCCCCGGAGACAAGCCTCTCACAACCTCACGATGCAACAATCTACCCCTGAGACAAGTCTCTCACAACCTCACGATGCAGCAATCTACCCCGGAGACAAGTCTCTCACAACCTCACGATGCAACAATCTAACCCCAGAGACAAGTCTCTCACAACCTCACGATGCAACAATCTACCCCTCAGACAAGTCTCTCACAACCTCACGATGCAACAATCTACCCCTGAGACAAGTCTCTCACAACCTCACGATGCAACAATCTACCCCTCAGACAAGTCTCTCACAACCTCACGATGCAACAATCTACCCCTGAGACAAGTCTCTCACAACCTCACGATGCAACAATCTACCCCTCAGACAAGTCTCTCACAACCTCACGATGCAACAATCTACCCCTGAGACAAGTCTCTCACAACCTCACGATGCAATAATCTACCCCGTAGACAAGTCTCTCACAACCTCACGATGCAACAATCTACCCCAGAGACAAGTCTCTCACAACCTCACGATGCAACAATCTACCCCTGAGACAAGTCTCTCACAACCTCACGATGCAATAATCTACCCCGTAGACAAGTCTCTCACAACCTCACGATGCAACAATCTACCCCAGAGACAAGTCTCTCACAACCTCACGATGCAACAATCTAACCCCTGAGACAAGTCTCTCACAACCTTATGATGCAACATTCTACCCGGGAGACAAGTCTCACAACCTCACGATGCAACATTATAACCCCTGAGACAAGTCTCTCACAACCTCACGATGCAACAATCTAGCCCGGAGACAAGTCTCTCACAGCCGCACGATGCAACATTCTACCCCAGAGACAAGTCTCTCACAACCTCACGATGCAACAATCTACCCCTGAGACAAGTCTCTCACAACCTCACGATGCAACAATCTACCCCGGAGACAAGTCTCTCACAACCTCACGATGCAACAATCTACCCCAGAGACAAGTCTCTCACAACCTCACGATGCAACAATCTAACCCCGGAGACAAGTCTCTCACAACCTCACGATGCAACATTCTACCCCAGAGACAAGTCTCTCACAACCTCACGATGCAACATTCTACCCCAGAGACAAGTCTCTCACAGCCGCACGATGCAACATTCTACCCCAGAGACAAGTCTCTCACAACCTCACGATGCAACAATCTGCCCCGGAGACAAGCCTCTCACAACCTCACGATGCAACAATCTACCCCTGAGACAAGTCTCTCACAACCTCACGATGCAGCAATCTACCCCGGAGACAAGTCTCTCACAACCTCACGATGCAACAATCTAACCCCAGAGACAAGTCTCTCACAACCTCACGATGCAACAATCTACCCCTCAGACAAGTCTCTCACAACCTCACGATGCAACAATCTACCCCTGAGACAAGTCTCTCACAACCTCACGATGCAACAATCTACCCCTCAGACAAGTCTCTCACAACCTCACGATGCAACAATCTACCCCTGAGACAAGTCTCTCACAACCTCACGATGCAACAATCTAACCCCAGAGACAAGTCTCTCACAACCTCACGATGCAACAATCTACCCCTCAGACAAGTCTCTCACAACCTCACGATGCAACAATCTACCCCTGAGACAAGTCTCTCACAACCTCACGATGCAATAATCTACCCCGTAGACAAGTCTCTCACAACCTCACGATGCAACAATCTAACCCCGGAGACAAGTCTCTCACAACCTCACGATGCAACATTCTACCCCAGAGACAAGCCTCTCACAACCTCACGATGCAACATTCTTCCCCAGAAACAAGTCTCTCACAACCTCACGATGCAACAATCTACCCTGAGGCAAGTCTCTCACAACCTCACGATGCAACAATCTACCCCAGAGACAAGTCTATCACAACCTCACGATGCAACAATCTACCCCAGAGACAAGCCTCTCAGAACCTCACGATGCAACATTCTACCCCAGAGACAAGTCTCTAACAACCTCACGATGCAACAATCTAACCCCATAGACAAGTCTCTCACAACCTCACGATGCAACAATCTACCCCAGAGACAAGTCTCTCAGAACTTCACGATGCAACAATCTACCACAGAGACAAGTCTCTCACAACCTCACGATGCAACAATCTACCCCTGAGACAAGTCTCTCACAACCTCACGATGCAACATTCTGCCCCAGAGACAAGTCTCTCACAACCTCACGATGCAACAATCTACCCCTGAGACAAGTCTCTCACAATCTCACGATGCAACAATCTACCCCAGAGACAAGTCTCTCACAACCTCACGATGCAACAATCTACCCCGGAGACAAGTCTCTCACAACCTCACGATGCAACAATCTAACCCCGGAGACAAGTCTCTCACAACTTCACTATGCAACAATCTACCCCTGAGACAAGTCTCTCACAACCTCACGATGCAACAATCTACCCCGGAGACAAGTCTCTCACAACCTCACGATGCAACAATCTAACCCCGGAGACAAGTTTCTCACAACCCCACGATGCAACAATCTACCCCGAGGACAAGTCTCTCACAACCTCACGATGCAACAATCTGCCCCGGAGACAAGTCTCTCAGAACCTCACGATGTAACAATCTACCCCAGAGACAAGTCTCTCACAACCTCACGATGCAACGTTCTACCCCTGAGACAAGTCTCTCAGAACCTCACGATGCAACAATCTACCCCGGAGACAAGTCTCTCACAACCTCACGATGCAACAATCTAATCCCGGAGACAAGTCTCTCACAACCTCACGATGCAACAATCTAACCCCAGAGACAAGTCTCTCACAACCTCACGATGCAACATTCTACCCCAGAGACAAGTCTCTCACAACCTCACGATGCAACAATCTACCCCAGAGACAAGTCTCTCACAACCTCACGATGCAACAATCTACCCCTGAGACAAGTCTCTCACAACCTCACGATGCAACATTCTACCCCAGAGACAAGTCTCTCACAACCTCACGATGCAACAATCTACCTCAGGAGACAAGTCTCTCACAACCTCACGATGCAACAATCTTCCCCTGAGACAAGTCTCTCACAACCTCACGATGCAACAATCTTCCCCTGAGACAAGTCTCTCACAACCTCACGATGCAACATTCTACCCCATAGACAAGTCTCTCAGAACCTCACGATGCAACAATCTAACCCCGAGACAAGTCTCTCACAACCTCACGATGCAACATTCTACCCCGGAGACAAGTCTCTCACAACCTCACGATGCAACAATCTACCCCAGAGACAAGTCTCTCACAACCTTATGATGCAACATTCTACCCGGGAGACAAGTCTCTCACAACCTCACGATGCAACATTATAACCCCTGAGACAAGTCTCTCACAACCTCACGATGCAACAATCTAGCCCGGAGACAAGTCTCTCACAGCCGCACGATGCAACATTCTACCCCAGAGACAAGTCTCTCACAACCTCACGATGCAACAATCTACCCTGGAGACAAGTCTCTCACAACCTCACGATGCAACAATCTACCCCGGAGACAAGTCTCTCACAACCTCACGATGCAACAATCTACCCCGGAGACAAGTCTCTCACAACCTCACGATGCAACAATCTACCCCAGAGACAAGTCTCTCACAACCTCACGATGCAACAATCTACCCCAGAGACAAGTCTCTCACAACCTCACGATGCAACAATCTACCCCGGAGACAAGTCTCTCACAACCTCACGATGCAACAATCTACCCCAGAGACAAGTCTCTCACAACCTCACGATGCAACATTCTACCCCAGAGACAAGTCTCTCACAACCTCACGATGCAACAATCTACTCCAGAGACAAGTCTCTCACAACCTCACGATGCAACATTCTACCCCAGAGACAAGTCTCTCACAACCTCACGATGCAACAATCTGCCCCGGAGACAAGTCTCTCACAACCTCACGATGCAACATTCTACCCCTTAGACAAGTCTCTCACAACCTCACGATGCAACAATCTACCCCAGAGACAAGTCTCTCACAACCTCACGATGCAACAATCTACCCCGGAGACAAGTCTCTCACAACCTCACGATGCAACAATCTACCCCTGAGACAAGTCTCTCACAACCTCACGATGCAACAATCTACCCCAGAGACAAGTCTCTCACAACCTCACGATGCAACATTCTACCCCAGAGACAAGCCTCTCACAACCTCACGATGCAACATTCTACCCCGGACACAAGGCTCTCACAACCTCACGATGCAACATTCTACCCCAGAGACAAGTCTCTCACAACCTCACGATGCAACATTCTACCCCAGAGACAAGTCTCTCACAACCTCACGATGCAACATTCTACCCCAGAGACAAGTCTCTCAGAACCTCACGATGCAACATTCTACCCCAGAAACAAGTCTCTCACAACCTCACGATGCAACAATCTACCCTGAGGCAAGTCTCTCACAACCTCACGATGCAACAATCTACCCCAGAGACAAGTCTATCACAACCTCACGATGCAACAATCTACCCCAGAGACAAGCCTCTCAGAACCTCACGATGCAACATTCTACCCCAGAGACAAGTCTCTCACAACCTCACGATGCAACAATCTAACCCCATAGACAAGTCTCTCACAACCTCACGATGCAACAATCTACCCCAGAGACAAGTCTCTCAGAACTTCACGATGCAACAATTTACCACAGAGACAAGTCTCTCACAACCTCACGATGCAACAATCTACCCCAGAGACAAGTCTCTCACAACCTCACGATGCAACGATCTGCCCCGGAGACAAGTCTCTCACAACCTCACGATGCAACAATCTGCCCCGGAGACAAGTCTCTCAGAACCTCACGATGCAACAATCTACCACAGAGACAAGTCTCTCACAACCTCACGATGCAACAATCTACCCCAGAGACAAGTCTCTCACAACCTCACGATGCAACAATCTACCCCAGAGACAAGTCTCTCACAACCTCACTTTGCAACAATCTACCCCAGAGACAAGTCTCTCAGAACCTCACGATGCAACAATCTACCACAGAGACAAGTCTCTCAGAACCTCACGATGCAACAATCTACCCTGAGACAAGTCTCTCACAACCTCACGATGCAACAATCTACCCCGGAGACAAGTCTCTCACAACCTCACGATGCAACAATCTACCCCAGAGACAAGTCTCTCACAACCTCACGATGCAACAATCTAACCCCGGAGACAAGTCTCTCACAACCTCACGATGCAACATTCTACCCCAGAGACAAGTCTCTCACAACCTCACGATGCAACATTCTACCCCAGAGACAAGTCTCTCACAGCCGCACGATGCAACATTCTACCCCAGAGACAAGTCTCTCACAACCTCACGATGCAACAATCTGCCCCGGAGACAAGCCTCTCACAACCTCACGATGCAACAATCTACCCCTGAGACAAGTCTCTCACAACCTCACGATGCAGCAATCTACCCCGGAGACAAGTCTCTCACAACCTCACGATGCAACAATCTAACCCCAGAGACAAGTCTCTCACAACCTCACGATGCAACAATCTACCCCTCAGACAAGTCTCTCACAACCTCACGATGCAACAATCTACCCCTGAGACAAGTCTCTCACAACCTCACGATGCAACAATCTACCCCTCAGACAAGTCTCTCACAACCTCACGATGCAACAATCTACCCCTGAGACAAGTCTCTCACAACCTCACGATGCAACAATCTAACCCCAGAGACAAGTCTCTCACAACCTCACGATGCAACAATCTACCCCTCAGACAAGTCTCTCACAACCTCACGATGCAACAATCTACCCCTGAGACAAGTCTCTCACAACCTCACGATGCAATAATCTACCCCGTAGACAAGTCTCTCACAACCTCACGATGCAACAATCTAACCCCGGAGACAAGTCTCTCACAACCTCACGATGCAACATTCTACCCCAGAGACAAGCCTCTCACAACCTCACGATGCAACATTCTACCCCAGAAACAAGTCTCTCACAACCTCACGATGCAACAATCTATCCTGAGGCAAGTCTCTCACAACCTCACGATGCAACAATCTACCCCAGAGACAAGTCTCTCACAACCTCACGATGCAACAATCTAACCCCAGAGACAAGTCTCTCACAACCTCACGATGCAACATTCTACCCCAGAGACAAGTCTCTCACAACCTCACGATGCAACATTCTACCCCAGAGACAAGTCTCTCACAGCCGCACGATGCAACATTCTACCCCAGAGACAAGTCTCTCACAACCTCACGATGCAACAATCTGCCCCGGAGACAAGCCTCTCACAACCTCACGATGCAACAATCTACCCCTGAGACAAGTCTCTCACAACCTCACGATGCAGCAATCTACCCCGGAGACAAGTCTCTCACAACCTCACGATGCAACAATCTAACCCCAGAGACAAGTCTCTCACAACCTCACGATGCAACAATCTACCCCTCAGACAAGTCTCTCACAACCTCACGATGCAACAATCTACCCCTGAGACAAGTCTCTCACAACCTCACGATGCAACAATCTACCCCTCAGACAAGTCTCTCACAACCTCACGATGCAACAATCTACCCCTGAGACAAGTCTCTCACAACCTCACGATGCAACAATCTAACCCCAGAGACAAGTCTCTCACAACCTCACGATGCAACAATCTACCCCTCAGACAAGTCTCTCACAACCTCACGATGCAACAATCTACCCCTGAGACAAGTCTCTCACAACCTCACGATGCAATAATCTACCCCGTAGACAAGTCTCTCACAACCTCACGATGCAACAATCTAACCCCGGAGACAAGTCTCTCACAACCTCACGATGCAACATTCTACCCCAGAGACAAGCCTCTCACAACCTCACGATGCAACATTCTACCCCAGAAACAAGTCTCTCACAACCTCACGATGCAACAATCTATCCTGAGGCAAGTCTCTCACAACCTCACGATGCAACAATCTACCCCAGAGACAAGTCTATCACAACCTCACGATGCAACAATCTACCCCAGAGACAAGCCTCTCAGAACCTCACGATGCAACATTCTACCCCAGAGACAAGTCTCTCACAACCTCACGATGCAACAATCTAACCCCATAGACAAGTCTCTCACAACCTCACGATGCAACAATCTACCCCAGAGACAAGTCTCTCAGAACTTCACGATGCAACAATCTACCCCAGAGACAAGTCTCTCAGAACTTCACGATGCAACAATCTACCACAGAGACAAGTCTCTCACAACCTCACGATGCAACATTCTACCCCTGAGACAAGTCTCTCACAACCTCACGATGCAACAATCTACCCCTGAGACAAGTCTCTCACAATCTCACGATGCAACAATCTACCCCTGAGACAAGTCTCTCACAATCTCACGATGCAACAATCTACCCCAGAGACAAGTCTCTCACAACCTCACGATGCAACAATCTACCCCGGAGACAAGTCTCTCACAACCTCACGATGCAACAATCTAACCCCGGAGACAAGTCTCTCACAACTTCACGATGCAACAATCTACCCCTGAGACAAGTCTCTCACAACCTCACGATGCAACAATCTACGCCGGAGACAAGTCTCTCACAACCTCACGATGCAACAATCTAACCCCGGAGACAAGTTTCTCACAACCCCACGATGCAACAATCTACCCCGAGGACAAGTCTCTCACAACCTCACGATGCAACAATCTGCCCCGGAGACAAGTCTCTCAGAACCTCACGATGTAACAATCTACCCCAGAGACAAGTCTCTCACAACCTCACGATGCAACGTTCTACCCCATAGACAAGTCTCTCAGAACCTCACGATGCAACAATCTACCCCGGAGACAAGTCTCTCACAACCTCACGATGCAACAATCTAATCCCGGAGACAAGTCTCTCACAACCTCACGATGCAACAATCTAACCCCAGAGACAAGTCTCTCACAACCTCACGATGCAACATTCTACCCCAGAGACAAGTCTCTCACAACCTCACGATGCAACAATCTACCCCAGAGACAAGTCTCTCACAACCTCACGATGCAACAATCTACCCCTGAGACAAGTCTCTCACAACCTCACGATGCAACATTCTACCCCAGAGACAAGTCTCTCACAACCTCACGATGCAACAATCTACCTCAGGAGACAAGTCTCTCACAACCTCACGATGCAACAATCTTCCCCTGAGACAAGTCTCTCACAACCTCACGATGCAACAATCTTCCCCTGAGACAAGTCTCTCACAACCTCACGATGCAACATTCTACCCCATAGACAAGTCTCTCAGAACCTCACGATGCAACAATCTAACCCCGAGACAAGTCTCTCACAACCTCACGATGCAACATTCTACCCCGGAGACAAGTCTCTCACAACCTCACGATGCAACAATCTACCCCAGAGACAAGTCTCTCACAACCTTATGATGCAACATTCTACCCGGGAGACAAGTCTCTCACAACCTCACGATGCAACATTATAACCCCTGAGACAAGTCTCTCACAACCTCACGATGCAACAATCTAGCCCGGAGACAAGTCTCTCACAGCCGCACGATGCAACATTCTACCCCAGAGACAAGTCTCTCACAACCTCACGATGCAACAATCTACCCCAGAGACAAGTCTCTCACAACCTCACGATGCAACAATCTACCCCGGAGACAAGTCTCTCACAACCTCACGATGCAACAATCTACCCCAGAGACAAGTCTCTCACAACCTCACGATGCAACATTCTACCCCAGAGACAAGTCTCTCACAACCTCACGATGCAACAATCTACTCCAGAGACAAGTCTCTCACAACCTCACGATGCAACAATCTACCCCAGAGACAAGTCTCTCACAACCTCACGATGCAACAATCTACCCCTGAGACAAGTCTCTCACAACCTCACGATGCAACATTCTACCCCTTAGACAAGTCTCTCACAACCTCACGATGCAACAATCTACCCCAGAGACAAGTCTCTCACAACCTCACGATGCAACAATCTACCCCAGAGACAAGTCTCTCACAACCTCACTTTGCAACAATCTACCCCAGAGACAAGTCTCTCAGAACCTCACGATGCAACAATCTACCACAGAGACAAGTCTCTCAGAACCTCACGATGCAACAATCTACCCTGAGACAAGTCTCTCACAACCTCACGATGCAACAATCTACCCCAGAGACAAGTCTATCACAACCTCACGATGCAACAATCTGCCCCGGAGACAAGTCTCTCACAACCTCACGATGCAACAATCTGCCCCGGAGACAAGTCTCTCACAACCTCACGATGCAACAAACTACCCCTGAGACAAGTCTCTCACAACCTCACGATGCAGCAATCTACCCCGGAGACAAGTCTCTCACAACCTCACGATGCAACAATCTAACCCCAGAGACAAGTCTCTCACAACCTCACGATGCAACAATCTACCCCTCAGACAAGTCTCTCACAACTTCACGATGCAACAATCTACCCCTGAGACAAGTCTCTCACAACCTCACGATGCAATAATCTACCCCGTAGACAAGTCTCTCACAACCTCACGATGCAACAATCTACCCCAGAGACAAGTCTCTCACAACCTCACGATGCAACAATCTAACCCCTGAGACAAGTCTCTCACAACCTCACGATGCAACAATCTGCCCCGGAGACAAGTCTCTCAGAACCTCACGATGCAACAATCTAACCCCAGAGACAAGTCTCTCACAACCTCACGATGCAACAATCTACCCCTCAGACAAGTCTCTCACAACCTCACGATGCAACAATCTACCCCTGAGACAAGTCTCTCACAACCTCACGATGCAATAATCTACCCCGTAGACAAGTCTCTCACAACCTCACGATGCAACAATCTACCCCAGAGACAAGTCTCTCACAAACTCACGATGCAACAATCTAACCCCTGAGACAAGTCTCTCACAACCTCACGATGCAACAATCTGCCCCGGAGACAAGTCTCTCAGAACCTCACGATGCAACAATCTACCCCAGAGACAAGTCTCTCACAACCTCACGATGCAACATTCTACCCCTGAGACAAGTCTCTCACAACCTCACGATGCAACATTCTGCCCCAGAGACAAGTCTCTCACAACCTCACGATGCAACAATCTACCCCTGAGACAAGTCTCTCACAATCTCAGGATGCAACAATCTACCCCAGAGACAAGTCTCTCACAACCTCACGATGCAACAATCTACCCCGGAGACAAGTCTCTCACAACCTCACGATGCAACAATCTAACCCCGGAGACAAGTCTCTCACAACTTCACGATGCAACAATCTGCCCCAGAGACAAGTCTCTCACAACCTCACGATGCAACAATCTACCCCTGAGACAAGTCTCTCACAATCTCAGGATGCAACAATCTACCCCAGAGACAAGTCTCTCACAACCTCACGATGCAACATTCTACCCCAGAGACAAGTCTCTCACAACCTCACGATGCAACAATCTACTCCAGAGACAAGTCTCTCACAACCTCACGATGCAACATTCTACCCCAGAGACAAGTCTCTCACAACCTCACGATGCAACAATCTACCCCTGAGACAAGTCTCTCACAACCTCACGATGCAACATTCTACCCCTTAGACAAGTCTCTCACAACCTCACGATGCAACAATCTACCCCAGAGACAAGTCTCTCACAACCTCACGATGCAACAATCTACCCCGGAGACAAGTCTCTCACAACCTCACGATGCAACAATCTACCCCTGAGACAAGTCTCTCACAACCTCACGATGCAACAATCTACCCCAGAGACAAGTCTCTCACAACCTCACGATGCAACATTCTACCCCAGAGACAAGCCTCTCACAACCTCACGATGCAACATTCTACCCCGGACACAAGGCTCTCACAACCTCACGATGCAACATTCTACCCCAGAGACAAGTCTCTCACAACCTCACGATGCAACATTCTACCCCAGAGACAAGTCTCTCACAACCTCACGATGCAACATTCTACCCCAGAGACAAGTCTCTCAGAACCTCACGATGCAACATTCTACCCCAGAAACAAGTCTCTCACAACCTCACGATGCAACAATCTACCCTGAGGCAAGTCTCTCACAACCTCACGATGCAACAATCTACCCCAGAGACAAGTCTATCACAACCTCACGATGCAACAATCTACCCCAGAGACAAGCCTCTCAGAACCTCACGATGCAACATTCTACCCCAGAGACAAGTCTCTCACAACCTCACGATGCAACAATCTAACCCCATAGACAAGTCTCTCACAACCTCACGATGCAACAATCTACCCCAGAGACAAGTCTCTCAGAACTTCACGATGCAACAATCTACCACAGAGACAAGTCTCTCACAACCTCACGATGCAACAATCTACCCCAGAGACAAGTCTCTCACAACCTCACGATGCAACGATCTGCCCCGGAGACAAGTCTCTCACAACCTCACGATGCAACAATCTGCCCCGGAGACAAGTCTCTCAGAACCTCACGATGCAACAATCTACCACAGAGACAAGTCTCTCACAACCTCACGATGCAACAATCTACCCCAGAGACAAGTCTCTCACAATCTCACGATGCAACAATCTACCCCAGAGACAAGTCTCTCACAACCTCACTTTGCAACAATCTACCCCAGAGACAAGTCTCTCAGAACCTCACGATGCAACAATCTACCACAGAGACAAGTCTCTCAGAACCTCACGATGCAACAATCTACCCTGAGACAAGTCTCTCACAACCTCACGATGCAACAATCTACCCCAGAGACAAGTCTATCACAACCTCACGATGCAACAATCTGCCCCGGAAACAAGTCTCTCACAACCTCACGATGCAACAATCTGCCCCGGAGACAAGTCTCTCACAACCTCACGATGCAACAAACTACCCCTGAGACAAGTCTCTCACAACCTCACGATGCAGCAATCTACCCCGGAGACAAGTCTCTCACAACCTCACGATGCAACAATCTAACCCCAGAGACAAGTCTCTCACAACCTCACGATGCAACAATCTACCCCTCAGACAAGTCTCTCACAACTTCACGATGCAACAATCTACCCCTGAGACAAGTCTCTCACAACCTCACGATGCAATAATCTACCCCGTAGACAAGTCTCTCACAACCTCACGATGCAACAATCTACCCCAGAGACAAGTCTCTCACAACCTCACGATGCAACAATCTAACCCCTGAGACAAGTCTCTCACAACCTCACGATGCAACAATCTGCCCCGGAGACAAGTCTCTCAGAACCTCACGATGCAACAATCTAACCCCAGAGACAAGTCTCTCACAACCTCACGATGCAACAATCTACCCCTCAGACAAGTCTCTCACAACCTCACGATGCAACAATCTACCCCTGAGACAAGTCTCTCACAACCTCACGATGCAATAATCTACCCCGTAGACAAGTCTCTCACAACCTCACGATGCAACAATCTACCCCAGAGACAAGTCTCTCACAAACTCACGATGCAACAATCTAACCCCTGAGACAAGTCTCTCACAACCTCACGATGCAACAATCTGCCCCGGAGACAAGTCTCTCAGAACCTCACGATGCAACAATCTACCCCAGAGACAAGTCTCTCACAACCTCACGATGCAACATTCTACCCCTGAGACAAGTCTCTCACAACCTCACGATGCAACATTCTGCCCCAGAGACAAGTCTCTCACAACCTCACGATGCAACAATCTACCCCTGAGACAAGTCTCTCACAATCTCAGGATGCAACAATCTACCCCAGAGACAAGTCTCTCACAACCTCACGATGCAACAATCTACCCCGGAGACAAGTCTCTCACAACCTCACGATGCAACAATCTAACCCCGGAGACAAGTCTCTCACAACTTCACGATGCAACAATCTGCCCCAGAGACAAGTCTCTCACAACCTCACGATGCAACAATCTACCCCTGAGACAAGTCTCTCACAATCTCAGGATGCAACAATCTACCCCAGAGACAAGTCTCTCACAACCTCACGATGCAACAATCTACCCCGGAGACAAGTCTCTCACAACCTCACGATGCAACAATCTAACCCCGGAGACAAGTCTCTCACAACTTCACGATGCAACAATCTACCCCTGAGACAAGTCTCTCACAACCTCACGATGCAACAATCTAACCCCGGAGACAAGTCTCTCACAACCTCACGATGCAAAAATCTACCCCTGAGACAAGTCTCTCACAACCTCACGATGCAACAATCTACCCCGGAGACAAGTCTCTCGCAACCTCACGATGCAACAATCTAACCCCAGAGACAAGTCTCTCACAACCTCACGATGCAACAATCTACCCCTCAGACAAGTCTCTCACAACCTCACGATGCAACAATCTACCCCTGAGACAAGTCTCTCACAACCTCACGATGCAACAATCTACCCCTCAGACAAGTCTCTCACAACCTCACGATGCAACAATCTAACCCCAGAGACAAGTCTCTCACAACCTCACGATGCAACAATCTACCCCTCAGACAAGTCTCTCACAACCTCACGATGCAACAATCTACCCCTGAGACAAGTCTCTCACAACCTCACGATGCAACAATCTAACCCCGTAGACAAGTCTCTCACAACCTCACGATGCAACAATCTACCCCAGAGACAAGTCTCTCACAACCTCACGATGCAACAATCTACCCCTGAGACAAGTCTCTCACAACCTCACGATGCAACAATCTACCCCTCAGACAAGTCTCTCACAACCTCACGATGCAACAATCTAACCCCAGAGACAAGTCTCTCACAACCTCACGATGCAACAATCTACCCCTCAGACAAGTCTCTCACAACCTCACGATGCAACAATCTAACCCCGTAGACAAGTCTCTCACAACCTCACGATGCAACAATCTACCACAGAGACAAGTCTCTCAGAACCTCACGATGCAACAATCTACCCTGAGACAAGTCTCTCACAACCTCACGATGCAACAATCTACCCCAGAGACAAGTCTCTCACAACCTCACGATGCAACAATCTGCCCCGGAAACAAGTCTCTCACAACCTCACGATGCAACAATCTGCCCCGGAGACAAGTCTCTCACAACCTCACGATGCAACAAACTACCCCTGAGACAAGTCTCTCACAACCTCACGATGCAGCAATCTACCCCGGAGACAAGTCTCTCACAACCTCACGATGCAACAATCTAACCCCAGAGACAAGTCTCTCACAACCTCACGATGCAACAATCTACCCCTCAGACAAGTCTCTCACAACCTCACGATGCAACAATCTACCCCTGAGACAAGTCTCTCACAACCTCACGATGCAACAATCTACCCCGCAGACAAGTCTCTCACAACCTCACGATGCAACAATCTACCCCTGAGACAAGTCTCTCACAACCTCACGATGCAACAATCTACCCCTCAGACAAGTCTCTCACAACCTCACGATGCAACAATCTAACCCCAGAGACAAGTCTCTCACAACCTCACGATGCAACAATCTACCCCTCAGACAAGTCTCTCACAACCTCACGATGCAACAATCTACCCCTGAGACAAGTCTCTCACAACCTCACGATGCAATAATCTACCCCGTAGACAAGTCTCTCACAACCTCACGATGCAACAATCTACCCCAGAGACAAGTCTCTCACAACCTCACGATGCAACAATCTAACCCCTGAGACAAGTCTCTCATAACCTCACGATGCAACAATCTGCCCCGGAGACAAGTCTCTCAGAACCTCACGATGCAACAATTTAACCCCAGAGACAAGTCTCTCACAACCTCACGATGCAACAATCTACCCCTCAGACAAGTCTCTCACAACCTCACGATGCAACAATCTACCCCTGAGACAAGTCTCTCACAACCTCACGATGCAATAATCTACCCCGTAGACAAGTCTCTCACAACCTCACGATGCAACAATCTACCCCAGAGACAAGTCTCTCACAAACTCACGATGCAACAATCTAACCCCTGAGACAAGTCTCTCACAACCTCACGATGCAACAATCTGCCCCGGAGACAAGTCTCTCAGAACCTCACGATGCAACAATCTACCCCAGAGACAAGTCTCTCACAACCTCACGATGCAACATTCTACCCCTGAGACAAGTCTCTCACAACCTCACGATGCAACATTCTGCCCCAGAGACAAGTCTCTCACAACCTCACGATGCAACAATCTACCCCTGAGACAAGTCTCTCACAATCTCACGATGCAACAATCTACCCCAGAGACAAGTCTCTCACAACCTCACGATGCAACAATCTACCCCTGAGACAAGTCTCTCACAACCTCACGATGCAACAATCTACCCCTCAGACAAGTCTCTCACAACCTCACGATGCAACAATCTAACCCCAGAGACAAGTCTCTCACAACCTCACGATGCAACAATCTACCCCTCAGACAAGTCTCTCACAACCTCACGATGCAACAATCTAACCCCGTAGACAAGTCTCTCACAACCTCACGATGCAACAATCTACCACAGAGACAAGTCTCTCAGAACCTCACGATGCAACAATCTACCCTGAGACAAGTCTCTCACAACCTCACGATGCAACAATCTACCCCAGAGACAAGTCTCTCACAACCTCACGATGCAACAATCTGCCCCGGAAACAAGTCTCTCACAACCTCACGATGCAACAATCTGCCCCGGAGACAAGTCTCTCACAACCTCACGATGCAACAAACTACCCCTGAGACAAGTCTCTCACAACCTCACGATGCAGCAATCTACCCCGGAGACAAGTCTCTCACAACCTCACGATGCAACAATCTAACCCCAGAGACAAGTCTCTCACAACCTCACGATGCAACAATCTACCCCTCAGACAAGTCTCTCACAACCTCACGATGCAACAATCTACCCCTGAGACAAGTCTCTCACAACCTCACGATGCAACAATCTACCCCGCAGACAAGTCTCTCACAACCTCACGATGCAACAATCTACCCCTGAGACAAGTCTCTCACAACCTCACGATGCAACAATCTACCCCTCAGACAAGTCTCTCACAACCTCACGATGCAACAATCTAACCCCAGAGACAAGTCTCTCACAACCTCACGATGCAACAATCTACCCCTCAGACAAGTCTCTCACAACCTCACGATGCAACAATCTACCCCTGAGACAAGTCTCTCACAACCTCACGATGCAATAATCTACCCCGTAGACAAGTCTCTCACAACCTCACGATGCAACAATCTACCCCAGAGACAAGTCTCTCACAACCTCACGATGCAACAATCTAACCCCTGAGACAAGTCTCTCATAACCTCACGATGCAACAATCTGCCCCGGAGACAAGTCTCTCAGAACCTCACGATGCAACAATCTAACCCCAGAGACAAGTCTCTCACAACCTCACGATGCAACAATCTACCCCTCAGACAAGTCTCTCACAACCTCACGATGCAACAATCTACCCCTGAGACAAGTCTCTCACAACCTCACGATGCAATAATCTACCCCGTAGACAAGTCTCTCACAACCTCACGATGCAACAATCTACCCCAGAGACAAGTCTCTCACAAACTCACGATGCAACAATCTAACCCCTGAGACAAGTCTCTCACAACCTCACGATGCAACAATCTGCCCCGGAGACAAGTCTCTCAGATCCTCACGATGCAACAATCTACCCCAGAGACAAGTCTCTCACAACCTCACGATGCAACATTCTACCCCTGAGACAAGTCTCTCACAACCTCACGATGCAACATTCTGCCCCAGAGACAAGTCTCTCACAACCTCACGATGCAACAATCTACCCCTGAGACAAGTCTCTCACAATCTCACGATGCAACAATCTACCCCAGAGACAAGTCTCTCACAACCTCACGATGCAACAATCTACCCCGGAGACAAGTCTCTCACAACCTCACGATGCAACAATCTACCCCTCAGACAAGTCTCTCACAACCTCACGATGCAACAATCTACCCCTGAGACAAGTCTCTCACAACCTCACGATGCAATAATCTACCCCGTAGACAAGTCTCTCACAACCTCACGATGCAACAATCTACCCCAGAGACAAGTCTCTCACAACCTCACGATGCAACAATCTAACCCCTGAGACAAGTCTCTCATAACCTCACGATGCAACAATCTGCCCCGGAGACAAGTCTCTCAGAACCTCACGATGCAACAATCTAACCCCAGAGACAAGTCTCTCACAACTTCACGATGCAACAATCTACCCCTCAGACAAGTCTCTCACAACTTCACGATGCAACAATCTACCCCTGAGACAAGTCTCTCACAACCTCACGATGCAATAATCTACCCCGTAGACAAGTCTCTCACAACCTCACGATGCAACAATCTACCCCAGAGACAAGTCTCTCACAAACTCACGATGCAACAATCTAACCCCTGAGACAAGTCTCTCACAACCTCACGATGCAACAATCTACCCCTCAGACAAGTCTCTCAGAACCTCACGATGCAACAATCTACCCCAGAGACAAGTCTCTCACAACCTCACGATGCAACATTCTACCCCTGAGACAAGTCTCTCACAACCTCACGATGCAACATTCTGCCCCAGAGACAAGTCTCTCACAACCTCACGATGCAACAATCTACCCCTGAGACAAGTCTCTCACAATCTCACGATGCAACAATCTACCCCAGAGACAAGTCTCTCACAACCTCACGATGCAACAATCTACCCCGGAGACAAGTCTCTCACAACCTCACGATGCAACAATCTAACCCCGGAGACAAGTCTCTCACAACTTCACGATGCAACAATCTACCCCTGAGACAAGTCTCTCACAACCTCACGATGCAACAATCTACCCCGGAGACAAGTCTCTCACAACCTCACGATGCAACAATCTAACCCCGGAGACAAGTCTCTCACAACCTCACGATGCAACAATCTACCCCTGAGACAAGTCTCTCACAACCTCACGATGCAACAATCTACCCCGGAGACAAGTCTCTCACAACCTCACGATGCAACAATCTAACCCCAGAGACAAGTCTCTCACAACCTCACGATGCAACAATCTACCCCTCAGACAAGTCTCTCACAACCTCACGATGCAACAATCTACCCCTGAGACAAGTCTCTCACAACCTCACGATGCAACAATCTACCCCTCAGACAAGTCTCTCACAACCTCACGATGCAACAATCTAACCCCAGAGACAAGTCTCTCACAACCTCACGATGCAACAATCTACCCCTCAGACAAGTCTCTCACAACCTCACGATGCAACAATCTACCCCTGAGACAAGTCTCTCACAACCTCACGATGCAACAATCTAACCCCGTAGACAAGTCTCTCACAACCTCACGATGCAACAATCTACCCCAGAGACAAGTCTCTCACAACCTCACGATGCAACAATCTACCCCTCAGACAAGTCTCTCACAACCTCACGATGAAACAATCTAACCCCAGAGACAAGTCTCTCACAACCTCACGATGCAACAATCTACCCCTCAGACAAGTCTCTCACAACCTCACGATGCAACAATCTAACCCCGTAGACAAGTCTCTCACAACCTCACGATGCAACAATCTACCCCAGAGACAAGTCTCTCACAACCTCACGATGCAACAATCTACCCCTCAGACAAGTCTCTCACAACCTCACGATGCAACAATCTACCCCTGAGACAAGTCTCTCACAACCTCACGATTCAATAATCTACCCCGTAGACAAGTCTCTCACAACCTCACGATGCAACAATCTACCCCAGAGACAAGTCTCTCACAACCTCACGATGCAACAATCTACCCCTGAGACAAGTCTCTCACAACCTCACGATTCAATAATCTACCCCGTAGACAAGTCTCACAACCTCACGATGCAACAATCTAACCCCTGAGACAAGTCTCTCACAACCTCACGATGCAACAATCTGCCCCGGAGACAAGTCTCTCAGAACCTCACGATGCAACAATCTAACCCCAGAGACAAGTCTCTCACAACCTCACGATGCAACAATCTACCCCTCAGACAAGTCTCTCACAACCTCACGATGCAACAATCTACCCCTGAGACAAGTCTCTCACAACCTCACGATGCAATAATCTACCCCGTAGACAAGTCTCTCACAACCTCACGATGCAACAATCTACCCCAGAGACAAGTCTCTCACAACCTCACGATGCAACATTCTACCCCTGAGACAAGTCTCTCACAACCTCACGATGCAACATTCTGCCCCAGAGACAAGTCTCTCACAACCTCACGATGCAACAATCTAACCCCAGAGACAAGTCTCTCAGAACTTCACGATGCAACAATCTACCACAGAGACAAGTCTCTCACAACCTCACGATGCAACAATCTACCCCAGAGACAAGTCTCTCACAACCTCACGATGCAACGATCTGCCCCGGAGACAAGTCTCTCACAACCTCACGATGCAACAATCTGCCCCGGAGACAAGTCTCTCAGAACCTCACGATGCAACAATCTACCACAGAGACAAGTCTCTCACAACCTCACGATGCAACAATCTACCCCAGAGACAAGTCTCTCACAACCTCACGATGCAACAATCTACCCCTGAGACAAGTCTCTCACAACCTCACTTTGCAACAATCTACCCCAGAGACAAGTCTCTCAGAACCTCACGATGCAACAATCTACCACAGAGACAAGTCTCTCAGAACCTCACGATGCAACAATCTACCCTGAGACAAGTCTCTCACAACCTCACGATGCAACAATCTACCCCAGAGACAAGTCTCTCACAACCTCACGATGCAACAATCTGCCCCGGAGACAAGTCTCTCACAACCTCACGATGCAACAATCTGCCCCGGAGACAAGTCTCTCACAACCTCACGATGCAACAAACTACCCCTGAGACAAGTCTCTCACAACCTCACGATGCAGCAATCTACCCCGGAGACAAGTCTCTCACAACCTCACGATGCAACAATCTAACCCCAGAGACAAGTCTCTCACAACCTCACGATGCAACAATCTACCCCTCAGACAAGTCTCTCACAACCTCACGATGCAACAATCTACCCCTGAGACAAGTCTCTCACAACCTCACGATGCAACAATCTACCCCTCAGACAAGTCTCTCACAACCTCACGATGCAACAATCTAACCCCAGAGACAAGTCTCTCACAACCTCACGATGCAACAATCTACCCCTCAGACAAGTCTCTCACAACCTCACGATGCAACAATCTACCCCTGAGACAAGTCTCTCACAACCTCACGATGCAATAATCTACCCCGTAGACAAGTCTCTCACAACCTCACGATGCAACAATCTACCCCAGAGACAAGTCTCTCACAACCTCACGATGCAACAATCTACCCCGGAGACAAGTCTCTCACAACCTCACGATGCAACAATCTAACCCCGGAGACAAGTCTCTCACAACTTCACGATGCAACAATCTACCCCTGAGACAAGTCTCTCACAACCTCACGATGCAACAATCTACCCCGGAGACAAGTCTCTCACAACCTCACGATGCAACAATCTAACCCCGGAGACAAGTCTCTCACAACCTCACGATGCAAAAATCTACCCCTGAGATAAGTCTCTCACAACCTCACAATGCAACAATCTACCCCGGAGACAAGTCTCTCACAACCTCACGATGCAACAATCTAACCCCAGAGACAAGTCTCTCACAACCTCACGATGCAACAATCTACCCCTCAGACAAGTCTCTCACAACCTCACGATGCAACAATCTACCCCTGAGACAAGTCTCTCACAACCTCACGATGCAACAATCTACCCCTCAGACAAGTCTCTCACAACCTCACGATGCAACAATCTAACCCCAGAGACAAGTCTCTCACAACCTCACGATGCAACAATCTACCCCTCAGACAAGTCTCTCACAACCTCACGATGCAACAATCTACCCCTGAGACAAGTCTCTCACAACCTCACGATGCAACAATCTAACCCCGTAGACAAGTCTCTCACAACCTCACGATGCAACAATCTACCCCAGAGACAAGTCTCTCACAACCTCACGATGCAACAATCTACCCCTGAGACAAGTCTCTCACAACCTCACGATGCAACAATCTACCCCTCAGACAAGTCTCTCACAACCTCACGATGCAACAATCTAACCCCAGAGACAAGTCTCTCACAACCTCACGATGCAACAATCTACCCCTCAGACAAGTCTCTCACAACCTCACGATGCAACAATCTAACCCCGTAGACAAGTCTCTCACAACCTCACGATGCAACAATCTACCACAGAGACAAGTCTCTCAGAACCTCACGATGCAACAATCTACCCTGAGACAAGTCTCTCACAACCTCACGATGCAACAATCTACCCCAGAGACAAGTCTCTCACAACCTCACGATGCAACAATCTGCCCCGGAAACAAGTCTCTCACAACCTCACGATGCAACAATCTGCCCCGGAGACAAGTCTCTCACAACCTCACGATGCAACAAACTACCCCTGAGACAAGTCTCTCACAACCTCACGATGCAGCAATCTACCCCGGAGACAAGTCTCTCACAACCTCACGATGCAACAATCTAACCCCAGAGACAAGTCTCTCACAACCTCACGATGCAACAATCTACCCCTCAGACAAGTCTCTCACAACCTCACGATGCAACAATCTACCCCTGAGACAAGTCTCTCACAACCTCACGATGCAACAATCTACCCCGCAGACAAGTCTCTCACAACCTCACGATGCAACAATCTACCCCTGAGACAAGTCTCTCACAACCTCACGATGCAACAATCTACCCCTCAGACAAGTCTCTCACAACCTCACGATGCAACAATCTAACCCCAGAGACAAGTCTCTCACAACCTCACGATGCAACAATCTACCCCTCAGACAAGTCTCTCACAACCTCACGATGCAACAATCTACCCCTGAGACAAGTCTCTCACAACCTCACGATGCAATAATCTACCCCGTAGACAAGTCTCTCACAACCTCACGATGCAACAATCTACCCCAGAGACAAGTCTCTCACAACCTCACGATGCAACAATCTAACCCCTGAGACAAGTCTCTCATAACCTCACGATGCAACAATCTGCCCCGGAGACAAGTCTCTCAGAACCTCACGATGCAACAATCTAACCCCAGAGACAAGTCTCTCACAACCTCACGATGCAACAATCTACCCCTCAGACAAGTCTCTCACAACCTCACGATGCAACAATCTACCCCTGAGACAAGTCTCTCACAACCTCACGATGCAATAATCTACCCCGTAGACAAGTCTCTCACAACCTCACGATGCAACAATCTACCCCAGAGACAAGTCTCTCACAAACTCACGATGCAACAATCTAACCCCTGAGACAAGTCTCTCACAACCTCACGATGCAACAATCTGCCCCGGAGACAAGTCTCTCAGAACCTCACGATGCAACAATCTACCCCAGAGACAAGTCTCTCACAACCTCACGATGCAACAATCTACCCCGGAGACAAGTCTCTCACAACCTCACGATGCAACAATCTACCCCTGAGACAAGTCTCTCACAACCTCACGATGCAATAATCTACCCCGGAGACAAGTCTCTCACAACCTCACGATGCAACATTCTACCCCTGAGACAAGTCTCTCACAACCTCACGATGCAACAATCTACCCCTGAGACAAGTCTCTCACAATCTCACGATGCAACAATCTACCCCAGAGACAAGTCTCTCACAACCTCACGATGCAACAATCTACCCCGGAGACAAGTCTCTCACAACCTGACGATGCAACAATCTAACCCCGGAGACAAGTCTCTCACAACTTCACGATGCAACAATCTACCCCTGAGACAAGTCTCTCACAACCTCACGATGCAACAATCTACCCCGGAGACAAGTCTCTCACAACCTCACGATGCAACAATCTAACCCCGGAGACAAGTCTCTCACAACCTCACGATGCAACAATCTACCCCTGAGACAAGTCTCTCACAACCTCACGATGCAACAATCTACCCCGGAGACAAGTCTCTCACAACCTCACGATGCAACAATCTAACCCCAGAGACAAGTCTCTCACAACCTCACGATGCAACAATCTACCCCTCAGACAAGTCTCTCACAACCTCACGATGCAACAATCTACCCCTGAGACAAGTCTCTCACAACCTCACGATGCAACAATCTACCCCTCAGACAAGTGTCTCACAACCTCACGATGCAACAATCTAACCCCAGAGACAAGTCTCTCACAACCTCACGATGCAACAATCTACCCCTCAGACAAGTCTCTCACAACCTCACGATGCAACAATCTACCCCTGAGACAAGTCTCTCACAACCTCACGATGCAACAATCTAACCCCGTAGACAAGTCTCTCACAACCTCACGATGCAACAATCTACCCCAGAGACAAGTCTCTCACAACCTCACGATGCAACAATCTACCCCTGAGACAAGTCTCTCACAACCTCACGATGCAACAATCTACCCCTCAGACAAGTCTCTCACAACCTCACGATGCAACAATCTAACCCCAGAGACAAGTCTCTCACAACCTCACGATGCAACAATCTACCCCTCAGACAAGTCTCTCACAACCTCACGATGCAACAATCTAACCCCGTAGACAAGTCTCTCACAACCTCACGATGCAACAATCTACCCCAGAGACAAGTCTCTCACAACCTCACGATGCAACAATCTACCCCTCAGACAAGTCTCTCACAACCTCACGATGCAACAATCTACCCCTGAGACAAGTCTCTCACAACCTCACGATTCAATAATCTACCCCATAGACAAGTCTCTCACAACCTCACGATGCAACAATCTACCCCAGAGACAAGTCTCTCACAACCTCACGATGCAACAATCTACCCCTGAGACAAGTCTCTCACAACCTCACGATTCAATAATCTACCCCGTAGACAAGTCTCACAACCTCACGATGCAACAATCTAACCCCTGAGACAAGTCTCTCACAACCTCACGATGCAACAATCTGCCCCGGAGACAAGTCTCTCAGAACCTCACGATGCAACAATCTAACCCCAGAGACAAGTCTCTCACAACCTCACGATGCAACAATCTACCCCTCAGACAAGTCTCTCACAACCTCACGATGCAACAATCTAACCCCGTAGACAAGTCTCTCACAACCTCACGATGCAACAATCTACCACAGAGACAAGTCTCTCAGAACCTCACGATGCAACAATCTACCCTGAGACAAGTCTCTCACAACCTCACGATGCAACAATCTACCCCAGAGACAAGTCTCTCACAACCTCACGATGCAACAATCTGCCCCGGAAACAAGTCTCTCACAACCTCACGATGCAACAATCTGCCCCGGAGACAAGTCTCTCACAACCTCACGATGCAACAAACTACCCCTGAGACAAGTCTCTCACAACCTCACGATGCAGCAATCTACCCCGGAGACAAGTCTCTCACAACCTCACGATGCAACAATCTAACCCCAGAGACAAGTCTCTCACAACCTCACGATGCAACAATCTACCCCTCAGACAAGTCTCTCACAACCTCACGATGCAACAATCTACCCCTGAGACAAGTCTCTCACAACCTCACGATGCAACAATCTACCCCGCAGACAAGTCTCTCACAACCTCACGATGCAACAATCTACCCCTGAGACAAGTCTCTCACAACCTCACGATGCAACAATCTACCCCTCAGACAAGTCTCTCACAACCTCACGATGCAACAATCTAACCCCAGAGACAAGTCTCTCACAACCTCACGATGCAACAATCTACCCCTCAGACAAGTCTCTCACAACCTCACGATGCAACAATCTACCCCTGAGACAAGTCTCTCACAACCTCACGATGCAATAATCTACCCCGTAGACAAGTCTCTCACAACCTCACGATGCAACAATCTACCCCAGAGACAAGTCTCTCACAACCTCACGATGCAACAATCTACCCCTCAGACAAGTCTCTCACAACCTGACGATGCAACAATCTAACCCCGGAGACAAGTCTCTCACAACTTCACGATGCAACAATCTACCCCTGAGACAAGTCTCTCACAACCTCACGATGCAACAATCTACCCCGGAGACAAGTCTCTCACAACCTCACGATGCAACAATCTAACCCCGGAGACAAGTCTCTCACAACCTCACGATGCAACAATCTACCCCTGAGACAAGTCTCTCACAACCTCACGATGCAACAATCTACCCCGGAGACAAGTCTCTCACAACCTCACGATGCAACAATCTAACCCCAGAGACAAGTCTCTCACAACCTCACGATGCAACAATCTACCCCTCAGACAAGTCTCTCACAACCTCACGATGCAACAATCTACCCCTGAGACAAGTCTCTCACAACCTCACGATGCAACAATCTACCCCTCAGACAAGTGTCTCAAAACCTCACGATGCAACAATCTAACCCCAGAGACAAGTCTCTCACAACCTCACGATGCAACAATCTACCCCTCAGACAAGTCTCTCACAACCTCACGATGCAACAATCTACCCCTGAGACAAGTCTCTCACAACCTCACGATGCAACAATCTAACCCCGTAGACAAGTCTCTCACAACCTCACGATGCAACAATCTACCCCAGAGACAAGTCTCTCACAACCTCACGATGCAACAATCTACCCCTGAGACAAGTCTCTCACAACCTCACGATGCAACAATCTACCCCTCAGACAAGTCTCTCACAACCTCACGATGCAACAATCTAACCCCAGAGACAAGTCTCTCACAACCTCACGATGCAACAATCTACCCCTCAGACAAGTCTCTCACAACCTCACGATGCAACAATCTAACCCCGTAGACAAGTCTCTCACAACCTCACGATGCAACAATCTACCCCAGAGACAAGTCTCTCACAACCTCACGATGCAACAATCTACCCCTCAGACAAGTCTCTCACAACCTCACGATGCAACAATCTACCCCTGAGACAAGTCTCTCACAACCTCACGATTCAATAATCTACCCCATAGACAAGTCTCTCACAACCTCACGATGCAACAATCTACCCCAGAGACAAGTCTCTCACAACCTCACGATGCAACAATCTACCCCTGAGACAAGTCTCTCACAACCTCACGATTCAATAATCTACCCCGTAGACAAGTCTCACAACCTCACGATGCAACAATCTAACCCCTGAGACAAGTCTCTCACAACCTCACGATGCAACAATCTGCCCCGGAGACAAGTCTCTCAGAACCTCACGATGCAACAATCTAACCCCAGAGACAAGTCTCTCACAACCTCACGATGCAACAATCTACCCCTCAGACAAGTCTCTCACAACCTCACGATGCAACAATCTACCCCTGAGACAAGTCTCTCACAACCTCACGATGCAATAATCTACCCCGTAGACAAGTCTCTCACAACCTCACGATGCAACAATCTACCCCAGAGACAAGTCTCTCACAACCTCACGATGCAACATTCTACCCCTGAGACAAGTCTCTCACAACCTCACGATGCAACAATCTACCCCTGAGACAAGTCTCTCACAACCTCACGATGCAACAATCTACCCCGGAGACAAGTCTCTCACAACCTCACGATGCAACAATCTAACCCCAGAGACAAGTCTCTCACAACCTCACGATGCAACAATCTACCCCTCAGACAAGTCTCTCACAACCTCACGATGCAACAATCTACCCCTGAGACAAGTCTCTCACAACCTCACGATGCAACAATCTACCCCTCAGACAAGTGTCTCACAACCTCACGATGCAACAATCTAACCCCAGAGACAAGTCTCTCACAACCTCACGATGCAACAATCTACCCCTCAGACAAGTCTCTCACAACCTCACGATGCAACAATCTACCCCTGAGACAAGTCTCTCACAACCTCACGATGCAACAATCTAACCCCGTAGACAAGTCTCTCACAACCTCACGATGCAACAATCTACCCCAGAGACAAGTCTCTCACAACCTCACGATGCAACAATCTACCCCTGAGACAAGTCTCTCACAACCTCACGATGCAACAATCTACCCCTCAGACAAGTCTCTCACAACCTCACGATGCAACAATCTAACCCCAGAGACAAGTCTCTCACAACCTCACGATGCAACAATCTACCCCTCAGACAAGTCTCTCACAACCTCACGATGCAACAATCTAACCCCGTAGACAAGTCTCTCACAACCTCACGATGCAACAATCTACCCCAGAGACAAGTCTCTCACAACCTCACGATGCAACAATCTACCCCTCAGACAAGTCTCTCACAACCTCACGATGCAACAATCTACCCCTGAGACAAGTCTCTCACAACCTCACGATTCAATAATCTACCCCATAGACAAGTCTCTCACAACCTCACGATGCAACAATCTACCCCAGAGACAAGTCTCTCACAACCTCACGATGCAACAATCTACCCCTGAGACAAGTCTCTCACAACCTCACGATTCAATAATCTACCCCGTAGACAAGTCTCACAACCTCACGATGCAACAATCTAACCCCTGAGACAAGTCTCTCACAACCTCACGATGCAACAATCTGCCCCGGAGACAAGTCTCTCAGAACCTCACGATGCAACAATCTAACCCCAGAGACAAGTCTCTCACAACCTCACGATGCAACAATCTACCCCTCAGACAAGTCTCTCACAACCTCACGATGCAACAATCTACCCCTGAGACAAGTCTCTCACAACCTCACGATGCAATAATCTACCCCGTAGACAAGTCTCTCACAACCTCACGATGCAACAATCTACCCCAGAGACAAGTCTCTCACAACCTCACGATGCAACATTCTACCCCTGAGACAAGTCTCTCACAACCTCACGATGCAACATTCTGCCCCAGAGACAAGTCTCTCACAACCTCACGATGCAACAATCTAACCCCAGAGACAAGTCTCTCAGAACTTCACGATGCAACAATCTACCACAGAGACAAGTCTCTCACAACCTCACAATGCAACAATCTACCCCAGAGACAAGTCTCTCACAACCTCACGATGCAACGATCTGCCCCGGAGACAAGTCTCTCACAACCTCACGATGCAACAATCTGCCCCGGAGACAAGTCTCTCAGAACCTCAAGATGCAACAATCTACCACAGAGACAAGTCTCTCACAACCTCACGATGCAACAATATACCCCAGAGACAAGTCTCTCACAACCTCACGATGCAACAATCTACCCCTGAGACAAGTCTCTCACAACCTCACTTTGCAACAATCTACCCCAGAGACAAGTCTCTCAGAACCTCACGATGCAACAATCTACCACAGAGACAAGTCTCTCAGAACCTCACGATGCAACAATCTACCCTGAGACAAGTCTCTCACAACCTCACGATGCAACAATCTACCCCAGAGACAAGTCTCTCACAACCTCACGATGCAACAATCTGCCCCGGAGACAAGTCTCTCACAACCTCACGATGCAACAAACTACCCCTGAGACAAGTCTCTCACAACCTCACGATGCAGCAATCTACCCCGGAGACAAGTCTCTCAGAACCTCACGATGCAACAATCTACCCCTGAGACAAGTCTCTCACAACCTCACGATGCAACAATCTACCCCAGAGACAAGTCTCTCACAACCTCACGATGCAACAATCTACCACAGAGACAAGTCTCTCAGAACCTCACGATGCAACAATCTACCCTGAGACAAGTCTCTCACAACCTCACGATGCAACAATCTACCCCTGAGACAAGTCTCTCACAACCTCACGATGCAACAATCTGCCCCGGAGACAAGTCTCTCACAACCTCACGATGCAACAATCTACCCCGGAGACAAGTCTCTCACAACCTCACGATGCAACAATCTAACCCCAGAGACAAGTCTCTCGCAACCTCACGATGCAACAATCTGCCCCGGAGACAAGTCTCTCAGAACCTCACGATGCAACATTCTACCCCAGAGACAAGTCTCTCACAACCTCACGATGCAACAATCTACCCTGAGGCAAGTCTCTCACAACCTCACGATGCAACAATCTACCCCAGAGACAAGTCTCTCACAACCTCACGATGCAACAATCTACCCCAGAGACAAGCCTCTCAGAACCTCACGATGCAACATTCTACCCCAGAGACAAGTCTCTCACAACCTCACGATGCAACAATCTAACCCCATAGACAAGTCTCTCACAACCTCACGATGCAACAATCTACCCCAGAGACAAGTCTCTCAGAACCTCACGATGCAACAATCTACCACAGAGACAAGTCTCTCAGAACCTCACGATGCAACAATCTACCCTGAGACAAGTCTCTCACAACCTCACGATGCAACAATCTACCCCAGAGACAAGTCTCTCACAACCTCACGATGTAACAATCTGCCCCGGAGACAAGTCTCTCACAACCTCACGATGCAACAATCTACCCCTGAGACAAGTCTCTCACAACCTCACGATGCAACAATCTACCCCGGAGACAAGTCTCTCACAACCTCACGATGCAACAATCTAACCCCAGAGACAAGTCTCTCGCAACCTCATGATGCAACAATCTGCCCCGGAGACAAGTCTCTCAGAACCTCACGATGCAACAATCTACCCCAGAGACAAGTCTCTCACAACCTCACGATGCAACATTCTACCCCTGAGACAAGTCTCTCACAACCTCACGATGCAACAATCTACCCCGGAGACAAGTCTCTCACAACCTCACGATGCAACATTCTACCCCAGAGACAAATCTCTCACAACCTCACGATGCAACAATCTACTCCTGAGACAAGTCTCTCACAATCTCACGATGCAACAATCTACCCCAGAGACAAGTCTCTCACAACCTCACGATGCAACAATCTACCCCGGAGACAAGTCTCTCACAACCTCACGATGCAACAATCTAACCCCGGAGACAAGTCTCTCACAACTTCACGATGCAACAATCTAACCCTGAGACAAGTCTCTCACAACCTCACGATGCAACAATCTACCCTGAGGCAAGTCTCTCACAACCTCACGATGCAACAATCTACCCCAGAGACAAGTCTCTCACAACCTCACGATGCAACAATCTACCCCAGAGACAAGCCTCTCAGAACCTCACGATGCAACATTCTACCCCAGAGACAAGTCTCTCACAACCTCACGATGCAACAATCTAACCCCATAGACAAGTCTCTCACAACCTCACGATGCAACAATCTACCCCAGAGACAAGTCTCTCAGAACCTCACGATGCAACAATCTACCACAGAGACAAGTCTCTCAGAACCTCACGATGCAACAATCTACCCTGAGACAAGTCTCTCACAACCTCACGATGCAACAATCTACCCCAGAGACAAGTCTCTCACAACCTCACGATGCAACAATCTGCCCCGGAGACAAGTCTCTCACAACCTCACGATGCAACAATCTGCCCCGGAGACAAGTCTCTCACAACCTCACGATGCAACAATCTACCCCTGAGACAAGTCTCTCACAACCTCACGATGCAACAATCTACCCCGGAGACAAGTCTCTCACAACCTCACGATGCAACAATCTAACCCCAGAGACAAGTCTCTCGCAACCTCACGATGCAACAATCTGCCCCGGAGACAAGTCTCTCAGAACCTCACGATGCAACAATCTACCCCAGAGACAAGTCTCTCACAACCTCACGATGCAACATTCTACCCCTGAGACAAGTCTCTCACAACCTCACGATGCAACAATCTACCCCGGAGACAAGTCTCTCACAACCTCACGATGCAACAATCTACCCCTCAGACAAGTGTCTCACAACCTCACGATGCAACAATCTAACCCCAGAGACAAGTCTCTCACAACCTCACGATGCAACAATCTACCCCTCAGACAAGTCTCTCACAACCTCACGATGCAACAATCTACCCCTGATACAAGTCTCTCACAACCTCACGATGCAACAATCTAACCCCGTAGACAAGTCTCTCACAACCTCACGATGCAACAATCTACCCCAGAGACAAGTCTCTCACAACCTCACGATGCAACAATCTACCCCTGAGACAAGTCTCTCACAACCTCACGATGCAACAATCTACCCCTCAGACAAGTCTCTCACAACCTCACGATGCAACAATCTAACCCCAGAGACAAGTCTCTCACAACCTCACGATGCAACAATCTACCCCTCAGACAAGTCTCTCACAACCTCACGATGCAACAATCTAACCCCGTAGACAAGTCTCTCACAACCTCACGATGCAACAATCTACCCCAGAGACAAGTCTCTCACAACCTCACAATGCAACAATCTACCCCTCAGACAAGTCTCTCACAACCTCACGATGCAACAATCTACCCCTGAGACAAGTCTCTCACAACCTCACGATTCAATAATCTACCCCATAGACAAGTCTCTCACAACCTCACGATGCAACAATCTACCCCAGAGACAAGTCTCTCACAACCTCACGATGCAACAATCTACCCCTGAGACAAGTCTCTCACAACCTCACGATTCAATAATCTACCCCGTAGACAAGTCTCACAACCTCACGATGCAACAATCTAACCCCTGAGACAAGTCTCTCACAACCTCACGATGCAACAATCTGCCCCGGAGACAAGTCTCTCAGAACCTCACGATGCAACAATCTAACCCCAGAGACAAGTCTCTCACAACCTCACGATGCAACAATCTACCCCTCAGACAAGTCTCTCACAACCTCACGATGCAACAATCTACCCCTGAGACAAGTCTCTCACAACCTCACGATGCAATAATCTACCCCGTAGACAAGTCTCTCACAACCTCACGATGCAACAATCTACCCCAGAGACAAGTCTCTCACAACCTCACGATGCAACATTCTACCCCTGAGACAAGTCTCTCACAACCTCACGATGCAACATTCTGCCCCAGAGACAAGTCTCTCACAACCTCACGATGCAACAATCTAACCCCAGAGACAAGTCTCTCAGAACTTCACGATGCAACAATCTACCACAGAGACAAGTCTCTCACAACCTCACAATGCAACAATCTACCCCAGAGACAAGTCTCTCACAACCTCACGATGCAACGATCTGCCCCGGAGACAAGTCTCTCACAACCTCACGATGCAACAATCTGCCCCGGAGACAAGTCTCTCAGAACCTCACGATGCAACAATCTACCACAGAGACAAGTCTCTCACAACCTCACGATGCAACAATATACCCCAGAGACAAGTCTCTCACAACCTCACGATGCAACAATCTACCCCTGAGACAAGTCTCTCACAACCTCACTTTGCAACAATCTACCCCAGAGACAAGTCTCTCAGAACCTCACGATGCAACAATCTACCACAGAGACAAGTCTCTCAGAACCTCACGATGCAACAATCTACCCTGAGACAAGTCTCTCACAACCTCACGATGCAACAATCTACCCCAGAGACAAGTCTCTCACAACCTCACGATGCAACAATCTGCCCCGGAGACAAGTCTCTCACAACCTCACGATGCAACAAACTACCCCTGAGACAAGTCTCTCACAACCTCACGATGCAGCAATCTACCCCGGAGACAAGTCTCTCAGAACCTCACGATGCAACAATCTACCCCTGAGACAAGTCTCTCACAACCTCACGATGCAACAATCTACCCCAGAGACAAGTCTCTCACAACCTCACGATGCAACAATCTACCACAGAGACAAGTCTCTCAGAACCTCACGATGCAACAATCTACCCTGAGACAAGTCTCTCACAACCTCACGATGCAACAATCTACCCCTGAGACAAGTCTCTCACAACCTCACGATGCAACAATCTGCCCCGGAGACAAGTCTCTCACAACCTCACGATGCAACAATCTACCCCGGAGACAAGTCTCTCACAACCTCACGATGCAACAATCTAACCCCAGAGACAAGTCTCTCGCAACCTCACGATGCAACAATCTGCCCCGGAGACAAGTCTCTCAGAACCTCACGATGCAACATTCTACCCCAGAGACAAGTCTCTCACAACCTCACGATGCAACAATCTACCCTGAGGCAAGTCTCTCACAACCTCACGATGCAACAATCTACCCCAGAGACAAGTCTCTCACAACCTCACGATGCAACAATCTACCCCAGAGACAAGCCTCTCAGAACCTCACGATGCAACATTCTACCCCAGAGACAAGTCTCTCACAACCTCACGATGCAACAATCTAACCCCATAGACAAGTCTCTCACAACCTCACGATGCAACAATCTACCCCAGAGACAAGTCTCTCAGAACCTCACGATGCAACAATCTACCACAGAGACAAGTCTCTCAGAACCTCACGATGCAACAATCTACCCTGAGACAAGTCTCTCACAACCTCACGATGCAACAATCTACCCCAGAGACAAGTCTCTCACAACCTCACGATGTAACAATCTGCCCCGGAGACAAGTCTCTCACAACCTCACGATGCAACAATCTACCCCTGAGACAAGTCTCTCACAACCTCACGATGCAACAATCTACCCCGGAGACAAGTCTCTCACAACCTCACGATGCAACAATCTAACCCCAGAGACAAGTCTCTCGCAACCTCATGATGCAACAATCTGCCCCGGAGACAAGTCTCTCAGAACCTCACGATGCAACAATCTACCCCAGAGACAAGTCTCTCACAACCTCACGATGCAACATTCTACCCCTGAGACAAGTCTCTCACAACCTCACGATGCAACAATCTACCCCGGAGACAAGTCTCTCACAACCTCACGATGCAACATTCTACCCCAGAGACAAATCTCTCACAACCTCACGATGCAACAATCTACTCCTGAGACAAGTCTCTCACAATCTCACGATGCAACAATCTACCCCAGAGACAAGTCTCTCACAACCTCACGATGCAACAATCTACCCCGGAGACAAGTCTCTCACAACCTCACGATGCAACAATCTAACCCCGGAGACAAGTCTCTCACAACTTCACGATGCAACAATCTAACCCTGAGACAAGTCTCTCACAACCTCACGATGCAACAATCTACCCCAGAGACAAGCCTCTCAGAACCTCACGATGCAACATTCTACCCCAGAGACAAGTCTCTCACAACCTCACGATGCAACAATCTAACCCCATAGACAAGTCTCTCACAACCTCACGATGCAACAATCTACCCCAGAGACAAGTCTCTCAGAACCTCACGATGCAACAATCTACCACAGAGACAAGTCTCTCAGAACCTCACGATGCAACAATCTACCCTGAGACAAGTCTCTCACAACCTCACGATGCAACAATCTACCCCAGAGACAAGTCTCTCACAACCTCACGATGCAACAATCTGCCCCGGAGACAAGTCTCTCACAACCTCACGATGCAACAATCTGCCCCGGAGACAAGTCTCTCACAACCTCACGATGCAACAATCTACCCCTGAGACAAGTCTCTCACAACCTCACGATGCAACAATCTACCCCGGAGACAAGTCTCTCACAACCTCACGATGCAACAATCTAACCCCAGAGACAAGTCTCTCGCAACCTCACGATGCAACAATCTGCCCCGGAGACAAGTCTCTCAGAACCTCACGATGCAACAATCTACCCCAGAGACAAGTCTCTCACAACCTCACGATGCAACATTCTACCCCTGAGACAAGTCTCTCACAACCTCACGATGCAACAATCTACCCCGGAGACAAGTCTCTCACAACCTCACGATGCAACATTCTACCTCAGAGACAAGTCTCTCACAACCTCACGATGCAACAATCTACCCCTGAGACAAGTCTCTCACAATCTCACGATGCAACAATCTACCCCAGAGACAAGTCTCTCACAACCTCACGATGCAACAATCTACCCCGGAGACAAGTCTCTCACAACCTCACGATGCAACAATCTAACCCCGGAGACAAGTCTCTCACAACTTCACGATGCAACAATCTAACCCTGAGACAAGTCTCTCAGAACCTCACGATGCAACAATCTACCCCGGAGACAAGTCTCTCACAACCTCACGATGCAACATTCTACCCCAGAGACAAGTCTCTCACAACCTCACGATGCAACATTCTACCCCAGAGACAAGTCTCTCACAACCTCACGATGCAACAATCTACCCCTGAGACAACTCTCTTACAACCTCACGATGCAACAATCTAATCCCGGAGACAAGTCTCTCACAACCTCACGATGCAACAATCTAACCCCAGAGACAAGTCTCTCACAACCTCACGATGCAACATTCTACCCCATAGACAAGTCTCTCAGAACCTCACGATGCAACAATCTAACCCTGAGACAAGTCTCGCACAACCTCACGATGCAACAATCTAACCCCGGAGACAAATCTCTCACAACCTCACGAAGCAACATTCAATCCCGGAGACAAGTCTCTCACAACCTCACGATGCAACAATCTACCCCTGAGACAAACCTCTCACAAACTCACGATGCAACAATCTACCCCAGGAGACAAGTCTCTCACAACCTCACGATGCAACAATCTACCCCTGAGACAAGTCTCTCACAACCTCACGATGCAACATTCTACCCCTGAGACAAGTCTCTCACAACCTCACGATGCAACAATCTACCCCGGAGACAAGTCTCTCACAACCTCACGATGCAACATTCTACCCCAGAGACAAGTCTCTCACAACCTCACGATGCAACAATCTACCCCTGAGACAAGTCTCTCACAATCTCACGATGCAACAATCTACCCCAGAGACAAGTCTCTCACAACCTCACGATGCAACAATCTACCCCGGAGACAAGTCTCTCACAACCTCACGATGCAACAATCTGCCCCAGAGACAAGTCTCTCACAACCTCACGATGCAACAATCTACCCCTGAGACAACTCTCTTACAACCTCACGATGCAACAATCTAATCCCGGAGACAAGTCTCTCACAACCTCACGATGCAACAATCTAACCCCAGAGACAAGTCTCTCACAACCTCACGATGCAACATTCTACCCCATAGACAAGTCTCTCAGAACCTCACGATGCAACAATCTAACCCTGAGACAAGTCTCGCACAACCTCACGATGCAACAATCTAACCCCGGAGACAAATCTCTCACAACCTCACGAAGCAACATTCAATCCCGGAGACAAGTCTCTCACAACCTCACGATGCAACAATCTACCCCTGAGACAAACCTCTCACAAACTCACGATGCAACAATCTACCCCAGGAGACAAGTCTCTCACAACCTCACGATGCAACAATCTACCCCTGAGACAAGTCTCTCACAACCTCACGATGCAACATTCTACCCCTGAGACAAGTCTCTCACAACCTCACGATGCAACAATCTACCCCGGAGACAAGTCTCTCACAACCTCACGATGCAACATTCTACCCCAGAGACAAGTCTCTCACAACCTCACGATGCAACAATCTACCCCTGAGACAAGTCTCTCACAATCTCACGATGCAACAATCTACCCCAGAGACAAGTCTCTCACAACCTCACGATGCAACAATCTACCCCGGAGACAAGTCTCTCACAACCTCACGATGCAACAATCTGCCCCGGAGACAAGTCTCTCACAACCTCACGATGCAACAATCTACCCCTGAGACAAGTCTCTCACAACCTCACGATGCAACAATCTACCCCGGAGACAAGTCTCTCGCAACCTCACGATGCAACAATCTGCCCCGGAGACAAGTCTCTCACAACCTCACGATGCAACAATCTACCCCTGAGACAAGTCTCTCACAACCTCACGATGCAACAATCTGCCCCGGAGACAAGTCTCTCACAACCTCACGATGCAACAAACTACCCCTGAGACAAGTCTCTCACAACCTCACGATGCAGCAATCTACCCCGGAGACAAGTCTCTCAGAACCTCACGATGCAACAATCTACCCCTGAGACAAGTCTCTCACAACCTCACGATGCAACAATCTACCCCAGAGACAAGTCTCTCACAACCTCACGATGCAACAATCTACCACAGAGACAAGTCTCTCAGAACCTCACGATGCAACAATCTACCCTGAGACAAGTCTCTCACAACCTCACGATGCAACAATCTACCCCTGAGACAAGTCTCTCACAACCTCACGATGCAACAATCTGCCCCGGAGACAAGTCTCTCACAACCTCACGATGCAACAATCTACCCCGGAGACAAGTCTCTCACAACCTCACGATGCAACAATCTAACCCCAGAGACAAGTCTCTCGCAACCTCACGATGCAACAATCTGCCCCGGAGACAAGTCTCTCAGAACCTCACGATGCAACATTCTACCCCAGAGACAAGTCTCTCACAACCTCACGATGCAACAATCTACCCTGAGGCAAGTCTCTCACAACCTCACGATGCAACAATCTACCCCAGAGACAAGTCTCTCACAACCTCACGATGCAACAATCTACCCCAGAGACAAGCCTCTCAGAACCTCACGATGCAACATTCTACCCCAGAGACAAGTCTCTCACAACCTCACGATGCAACAATCTAACCCCATAGACAAGTCTCTCACAACCTCACGATGCAACAATCTACCCCAGAGACAAGTCTCTCAGAACCTCACGATGCAACAATCTACCACAGAGACAAGTCTCTCAGAACCTCACGATGCAACAATCTACCCTGAGACAAGTCTCTCACAACCTCACGATGCAACAATCTACCCCAGAGACAAGTCTCTCACAACCTCACGATGTAACAATCTGCCCCGGAGACAAGTCTCTCACAACCTCACGATGCAACAATCTACCCCTGAGACAAGTCTCTCACAACCTCACGATGCAACAATCTACCCCGGAGACAAGTCTCTCACAACCTCACGATGCAACAATCTAACCCCAGAGACAAGTCTCTCGCAACCTCATGATGCAACAATCTGCCCCGGAGACAAGTCTCTCAGAACCTCACGATGCAACAATCTACCCCAGAGACAAGTCTCTCACAACCTCACGATGCAACATTCTACCCCTGAGACAAGTCTCTCACAACCTCACGATGCAACAATCTACCCCGGAGACAAGTCTCTCACAACCTCACGATGCAACATTCTACCCCAGAGACAAGTCTCTCACAACCTCACGATGCAACAATCTACTCCTGAGACAAGTCTCTCACAATCTCACGATGCAACAATCTACCCCAGAGACAAGTCTCTCACAACCTCACGATGCAACAATCTACCCCGGAGACAAGTCTCTCACAACCTCACGATGCAACAATCTAACCCCGGAGACAAGTCTCTCACAACTTCACGATGCAACAATCTAACCCTGAGACAAGTCTCTCACAACCTCACGATGCAACAATCTACCCTGAGGCAAGTCTCTCACAACCTCACGATGCAACAATCTACCCCAGAGACAAGTCTCTCACAACCTCACGATGCAACAATCTACCCCAGAGACAAGCCTCTCAGAACCTCACGATGCAACATTCTACCCCAGAGACAAGTCTCTCACAACCTCACGATGCAACAATCTAACCCCATAGACAAGTCTCTCACAACCTCACGATGCAACAATCTACCCCAGAGACAAGTCTCTCAGAACCTCACGATGCAACAATCTACCACAGAGACAAGTCTCTCAGAACCTCACGATGCAACAATCTACCCTGAGACAAGTCTCTCACAACCTCACGATGCAACAATCTACCCCAGAGACAAGTCTCTCACAACCTCACGATGCAACAATCTGCCCCGGAGACAAGTCTCTCACAACCTCACGATGCAACAATCTGCCCCGGAGACAAGTCTCTCACAACCTCACGATGCAACAATCTACCCCTGAGACAAGTCTCTCACAACCTCACGATGCAACAATCTACCCCGGAGACAAGTCTCTCACAACCTCACGATGCAACAATCTAACCCCAGAGACAAGTCTCTCGCAACCTCACGATGCAACAATCTGCCCCGGAGACAAGTCTCTCAGAACCTCACGATGCAACAATCTACCCCAGAGACAAGTCTCTCACAACCTCACGATGCAACATTCTACCCCTGAGACAAGTCTCTCACAACCTCACGATGCAACAATCTACCCCGGAGACAAGTCTCTCACAACCTCACGATGCAACATTCTACCTCAGAGACAAGTCTCTCACAACCTCACGATGCAACAATCTACCCCTGAGACAAGTCTCTCACAATCTCACGATGCAACAATCTACCCCAGAGACAAGTCTCTCACAACCTCACGATGCAACAATCTACCCCGGAGACAAGTCTCTCACAACCTCACGATGCAACAATCTAACCCCGGAGACAAGTCTCTCACAACTTCACGATGCAACAATCTAACCCTGAGACAAGTCTCTCACAACCTCACGATGCAACAATCTACCCCGAGGACAAGTCTCTCACAACCTCACGATGCAACAATCTGCCCCGGAGACAAGTCTCCCAGAACCTCACGATGTAACAATCTACCCCAGAGACAAGTCTCTCACAACCTCACGATGCAACATTCTACCCCTGAGACAACTCTCTTACAACCTCACGATGCAACAATCTAATCCCGGAGACAAGTCTCTCACAACCTCACGATGCAACAATCTAACCCCAGAGACAAGTCTCTCACAACCTCACGATGCAACATTCTACCCCATAGACAAGTCTCTCAGAACCTCACGATGCAACAATCTAACCCTGAGACAAGTCTCGCACAACCTCACGATGCAACAATCTAACCCCGGAGACAAATCTCTCACAACCTCACGAAGCAACATTCAATCCCGGAGACAAGTCTCTCACAACCTCACGATGCAACAATCTACCCCTGAGACAAACCTCTCACAAACTCACGATGCAACAATCTACCCCAGGAGACAAGTCTCTCACAACCTCACGATGCAACAATCTACCCCTGAGACAAGTCTCTCACAACCTCACGATGCAACATTCTACCCCTGAGACAAGTCTCTCACAACCTCACGATGCAACAATCTACCCCGGAGACAAGTCTCTCACAACCTCACGATGCAACATTCTACCCCAGAGACAAGTCTCTCACAACCTCACGATGCAACAATCTACCCCTGAGACAAGTCTCTCACAATCTCACGATGCAACAATCTACCCCAGAGACAAGTCTCTCACAACCTCACGATGCAACAATCTACCCCGGAGACAAGTCTCTCACAACCTCACGATGCAACAATCTGCCCCGGAGACAAGTCTCTCACAACCTCACGATGCAACAATCTACCCCTGAGACAAGTCTCTCACAACCTCACGATGCAACAATCTACCCCGGAGACAAGTCTCTCGCAACCTCACGATGCAACAATCTGCCCCGGAGACAAGTCTCTCACAACCTCACGATGCAACAATCTACCCCTGAGACAAGTCTCTCACAACCTCACGATGCAACAATCTGCCCCGGAGACAAGTCTCTCACAACCTCACGATGCAACAAACTACCCCTGAGACAAGTCTCTCACAACCTCACGATGCAGCAATCTACCCCGGAGACAAGTCTCTCAGAACCTCACGATGCAACAATCTACCCCTGAGACAAGTCTCTCACAACCTCACGATGCAACAATCTACCCCAGAGACAAGTCTCTCACAACCTCACGATGCAACAATCTACCACAGAGACAAGTCTCTCAGAACCTCACGATGCAACAATCTACCCTGAGACAAGTCTCTCACAACCTCACGATGCAACAATCTACCCCTGAGACAAGTCTCTCACAACCTCACGATGCAACAATCTGCCCCGGAGACAAGTCTCTCACAACCTCACGATGCAACAATCTACCCCGGAGACAAGTCTCTCACAACCTCACGATGCAACAATCTAACCCCAGAGACAAGTCTCTCGCAACCTCACGATGCAACAATCTGCCCCGGAGACAAGTCTCTCAGAACCTCACGATGCAACATTCTACCCCAGAGACAAGTCTCTCACAACCTCACGATGCAACAATCTACCCTGAGGCAAGTCTCTCACAACCTCACGATGCAACAATCTACCCCAGAGACAAGTCTCTCACAACCTCACGATGCAACAATCTACCCCAGAGACAAGCCTCTCAGAACCTCACGATGCAACATTCTACCCCAGAGACAAGTCTCTCACAACCTCACGATGCAACAATCTAACCCCATAGACAAGTCTCTCACAACCTCACGATGCAACAATCTACCCCAGAGACAAGTCTCTCAGAACCTCACGATGCAACAATCTACCACAGAGACAAGTCTCTCAGAACCTCACGATGCAACAATCTACCCTGAGACAAGTCTCTCACAACCTCACGATGCAACAATCTACCCCAGAGACAAGTCTCTCACAACCTCACGATGTAACAATCTGCCCCGGAGACAAGTCTCTCACAACCTCACGATGCAACAATCTACCCCTGAGACAAGTCTCTCACAACCTCACGATGCAACAATCTACCCCGGAGACAAGTCTCTCACAACCTCACGATGCAACAATCTAACCCCAGAGACAAGTCTCTCGCAACCTCATGATGCAACAATCTGCCCCGGAGACAAGTCTCTCAGAACCTCACGATGCAACAATCTACCCCAGAGACAAGTCTCTCACAACCTCACGATGCAACATTCTACCCCTGAGACAAGTCTCTCACAACCTCACGATGCAACAATCTACCCCGGAGACAAGTCTCTCACAACCTCACGATGCAACATTCTACCCCAGAGACAAGTCTCTCACAACCTCACGATGCAACAATCTACTCCTGAGACAAGTCTCTCACAATCTCACGATGCAACAATCTACCCCAGAGACAAGTCTCTCACAACCTCACGATGCAACAATCTACCCCGGAGACAAGTCTCTCACAACCTCACGATGCAACAATCTAACCCCGGAGACAAGTCTCTCACAACTTCACGATGCAACAATCTAACCCTGAGACAAGTCTCTCACAACCTCACGATGCAACAATCTACCCTGAGGCAAGTCTCTCACAACCTCACGATGCAACAATCTACCCCAGAGACAAGTCTCTCACAACCTCACGATGCAACAATCTACCCCAGAGACAAGCCTCTCAGAACCTCACGATGCAACATTCTACCCCAGAGACAAGTCTCTCACAACCTCACGATGCAACAATCTAACCCCATAGACAAGTCTCTCACAACCTCACGATGCAACAATCTACCCCAGAGACAAGTCTCTCAGAACCTCACGATGCAACAATCTACCACAGAGACAAGTCTCTCAGAACCTCACGATGCAACAATCTACCCTGAGACAAGTCTCTCACAACCTCACGATGCAACAATCTACCCCAGAGACAAGTCTCTCACAACCTCACGATGCAACAATCTGCCCCGGAGACAAGTCTCTCACAACCTCACGATGCAACAATCTGCCCCGGAGACAAGTCTCTCACAACCTCACGATGCAACAATCTACCCCTGAGACAAGTCTCTCACAACCTCACGATGCAACAATCTACCCCGGAGACAAGTCTCTCACAACCTCACGATGCAACAATCTAACCCCAGAGACAAGTCTCTCGCAACCTCACGATGCAACAATCTGCCCCGGAGACAAGTCTCTCAGAACCTCACGATGCAACAATCTACCCCAGAGACAAGTCTCTCACAACCTCACGATGCAACATTCTACCCCTGAGACAAGTCTCTCACAACCTCACGATGCAACAATCTACCCCGGAGACAAGTCTCTCACAACCTCACGATGCAACATTCTACCTCAGAGACAAGTCTCTCACAACCTCACGATGCAACAATCTACCCCTGAGACAAGTCTCTCACAATCTCACGATGCAACAATCTACCCCAGAGACAAGTCTCTCACAACCTCACGATGCAACAATCTACCCCGGAGACAAGTCTCTCACAACCTCACGATGCAACAATCTAACCCCGGAGACAAGTCTCTCACAACTTCACGATGCAACAATCTAACCCTGAGACAAGTCTCTCACAACCTCACGATGCAACAATCTACCCCGAGGACAAGTCTCTCACAACCTCACGATGCAACAATCTGCCCCGGAGACAAGTCTCCCAGAACCTCACGATGTAACAATCTACCCCAGAGACAAGTCTCTCACAACCTCACGATGCAACATTCTACCCCTGAGACAAGTCTCTCAGAACCTCACGATGCAACAATCTACCCCGGAGACAAGTCTCTCACAACCTCACGATGCAACATTCTACCCCAGAGACAAGTCTCTCACAACCTCACGATGCAACATTCTACCCCAGAGACAAGTCTCTCACAACCTCACGATGCAACATTCTACCCCTGAGACAACTCTCTTACAACCTCACGATGCAACAATCTAATCCCGGAGACAAGTCTCTCACAACCTCACGATGCAACAATCTAACCCCAGAGACAAGTCTCTCACAACCTCACGATGCAACATTCTACCCCATAGACAAGTCTCTCAGAACCTCACGATGCAACAATCTAACCCTGAGACAAGTCTCGCACAACCTCACGATGCAACAATCTAACCCCGGAGACAAATCTCTCACAACCTCACGATGCAACATTCAATCCCGGAGACAAGTCTCTCACAACCTCACGATGCAACAATCTACCCCTGAGACAAACCTCTCACAAACTCACGATGCAACAATCTACCCCAGGAGACAAGTCTCTCACAACCTCACGATGCAACAATCTACCCCTGAGACAAGTCTCTCACAACCTCACGATGCAACATTCTACCCCTGAGACAAGACTCTCACAACCTCACGATGCAACAATCTACCCCGGAGACAAGTCTCTCACAACCTCACGATGCAACATTCTACCCCAGAGACAAGTCTCTCACAACCTCACGATGCAACAATCTACCCCTGAGACAAGTCTCTCACAATCTCACGATGCAACAATCTACCCCAGAGACAAGTCTCTCACAACCTCACGATGCAACAATCTACCCCGGAGACAAGTCTCTCACAACCTCACGATGCAACAATCTGCCCCGGAGACAAGTCTCTCACAACCTCACGATGCAACAATCTACCCCTGAGACAAGTCTCTCACAACCTCACGATGCAACAATCTACCCCGGAGACAAGTCTCTCGCAACCTCACGATGCAACAATCTGCCCCAGAGACAAGTCTCTCAGAACCTCACGATGCAACATTCTACCCCAGAGACAAGTCTCTCACAACCTCACGATGCAACAATCTACCCTGAGGCAAGTCTCTCACAACCTCACGATGCAACAATCTACCCCTGAGACAACTCTCTTACAACCTCACGATGCAACAATCTAATCCCGGAGACAAGTCTCTCACAACCTCACGATGCAACAATCTAACCCCAGAGACAAGTCTCTCACAACCTCACGATGCAACATTCTACCCCATAGACAAGTCTCTCAGAACCTCACGATGCAACAATCTAACCCTGAGACAAGTCTCGCACAACCTCACGATGCAACAATCTAACCCCGGAGACAAATCTCTCACAACCTCACGATGCAACATTCAATCCCGGAGACAAGTCTCTCACAACCTCACGATGCAACAATCTACCCCTGAGACAAACCTCTCACAAACTCACGATGCAACAATCTACCCCAGGAGACAAGTCTCTCACAACCTCACGATGCAACAATCTACCCCTGAGACAAGTCTCTCACAACCTCACGATGCAACATTCTACCCCTGAGACAAGTCTCTCACAACCTCACGATGCAACAATCTACCCCGGAGACAAGTCTCTCACAACCTCACGATGCAACATTCTACCCCAGAGACAAGTCTCTCACAACCTCACGATGCAACAATCTACCCCTGAGACAAGTCTCTCACAATCTCACGATGCAACAATCTACCCCAGAGACAAGTCTCTCACAACCTCACGATGCAACAATCTACCCCGGAGACAAGTCTCTCACAACCTCACGATGCAACAATCTGCCCCGGAGACAAGTCTCTCACAACCTCACGATGCAACAATCTACCCCTGAGACAAGTCTCTCACAACCTCACGATGCAACAATCTACCCCGGAGACAAGTCTCTCGCAACCTCACGATGCAACAATCTGCCCCGGAGACAAGTCTCTCAGAACCTCACGATGCAACAATCTACCCCAGAGACAAGTCTCTCAGAACCTCACGATGCAACAATCTACCACAGAGACAAGTCTCTCAGAACCTCACGATGCAACAATCTACCCTGAGACAAGTCTCTCACAACCTCACGATGCAACAATCTACCCCGGAGACAAGTCTCTCACAACCTCACGATGCAACATTCTACCTCAGAGACAAGTCTCTCACAACCTCACGATGCAACAATCTACCCCTGAGACAAGTCTCTCACAATCTCACGATGCAACAATCTACCCCAGAGACAAGTCTCTCACAACCTCACGATGCAACAATCTACCCCGGAGACAAGTCTCTCACAACCTCACGATGCAACAATCTAACCCCGGAGACAAGTCTCTCACAACTTCACGATGCAACAATCTAACCCTGAGACAAGTCTCTCACAACCTCACGATGCAACAATCTACCCCGAGGACAAGTCTCTCACAACCTCACGATGCAACAATCTGCCCCGGAGACAAGTCTCCCAGAACCTCACGATGTAACAATCTACCCCAGAGACAAGTCTCTCACAACCTCACGATGCAACATTCTACCCCTGAGACAAGTCTCTCAGAACCTCACGATGCAACAATCTACCCCGGAGACAAGTCTCTCACAACCTCACGATGCAACATTCTACCCCAGAGACAAGTCTCTCACAACCTCACGATGCAACATTCTACCCCAGAGACAAGTCTCTCACAACCTCACGATGCAACATTCTACCCCTGAGACAACTCTCTTACAACCTCACGATGCAACAATCTAATCCCGGAGACAAGTCTCTCACAACCTCACGATGCAACAATCTAACCCCAGAGACAAGTCTCTCACAACCTCACGATGCAACATTCTACCCCATAGACAAGTCTCTCAGAACCTCACGATGCAACAATCTAACCCTGAGACAAGTCTCGCACAACCTCACGATGCAACAATCTAACCCCGGAGACAAATCTCTCACAACCTCACGATGCAACATTCAATCCCGGAGACAAGTCTCTCACAACCTCACGATGCAACAATCTACCCCTGAGACAAACCTCTCACAAACTCACGATGCAACAATCTACCCCAGGAGACAAGTCTCTCACAACCTCACGATGCAACAATCTACCCCTGAGACAAGTCTCTCACAACCTCACGATGCAACATTCTACCCCTGAGACAAGACTCTCACAACCTCACGATGCAACAATCTACCCCGGAGACAAGTCTCTCACAACCTCACGATGCAACATTCTACCCCAGAGACAAGTCTCTCACAACCTCACGATGCAACAATCTACCCCTGAGACAAGTCTCTCACAATCTCACGATGCAACAATCTACCCCAGAGACAAGTCTCTCACAACCTCACGATGCAACAATCTACCCCGGAGACAAGTCTCTCACAACCTCACGATGCAACAATCTGCCCCGGAGACAAGTCTCTCACAACCTCACGATGCAACAATCTACCCCTGAGACAAGTCTCTCACAACCTCACGATGCAACAATCTACCCCGGAGACAAGTCTCTCGCAACCTCACGATGCAACAATCTGCCCCAGAGACAAGTCTCTCAGAACCTCACGATGCAACATTCTACCCCAGAGACAAGTCTCTCACAACCTCACGATGCAACAATCTACCCTGAGGCAAGTCTCTCACAACCTCACGATGCAACAATCTACCCCTGAGACAACTCTCTTACAACCTCACGATGCAACAATCTAATCCCGGAGACAAGTCTCTCACAACCTCACGATGCAACAATCTAACCCCAGAGACAAGTCTCTCACAACCTCACGATGCAACATTCTACCCCATAGACAAGTCTCTCAGAACCTCACGATGCAACAATCTAACCCTGAGACAAGTCTCGCACAACCTCACGATGCAACAATCTAACCCCGGAGACAAATCTCTCACAACCTCACGATGCAACATTCAATCCCGGAGACAAGTCTCTCACAACCTCACGATGCAACAATCTACCCCTGAGACAAACCTCTCACAAACTCACGATGCAACAATCTACCCCAGGAGACAAGTCTCTCACAACCTCACGATGCAACAATCTACCCCTGAGACAAGTCTCTCACAACCTCACGATGCAACATTCTACCCCTGAGACAAGTCTCTCACAACCTCACGATGCAACAATCTACCCCGGAGACAAGTCTCTCACAACCTCACGATGCAACATTCTACCCCAGAGACAAGTCTCTCACAACCTCACGATGCAACAATCTACCCCTGAGACAAGTCTCTCACAATCTCACGATGCAACAATCTACCCCAGAGACAAGTCTCTCACAACCTCACGATGCAACAATCTACCCCGGAGACAAGTCTCTCACAACCTCACGATGCAACAATCTGCCCCGGAGACAAGTCTCTCACAACCTCACGATGCAACAATCTACCCCTGAGACAAGTCTCTCACAACCTCACGATGCAACAATCTACCCCGGAGACAAGTCTCTCGCAACCTCACGATGCAACAATCTGCCCCGGAGACAAGTCTCTCAGAACCTCACGATGCAACAATCTACCCCAGAGACAAGTCTCTCAGAACCTCACGATGCAACAATCTACCACAGAGACAAGTCTCTCAGAACCTCACGATGCAACAATCTACCCTGAGACAAGTCTCTCACAACCTCACGATGCAACAATCTACCCCAGAGACAAGTCTCTCACAACCTCACGATGCAACAATCTGCCCCGGAGACAAGTCTCTCACAACCTCACGATGCAACAATCTGCCCCGGAGACAAGTCTCTCACAACCTCACGATGCAACAATCTACCCCTGAGACAAGTCTCTCACAACCTCACGATGCAACAATCTACCCCTGAGACAAACCTCTCACAAACTCACGATGCAACAATCTACCCCAGGAGACAAGTCTCTCACAACCTCACGATGCAACATTCTACCCCAGAGACAAGTCTCTCACAACCTCACGATGCAACAATCTACTCCTGAGACAAGTCTCTCACAATCTCACGATGCAACAATCTACCCCAGAGACAAGTCTCTCACAACCTCACGATGCAACAATCTACCCCGGAGACAAGTCTCTCACAACCTCACGATGCAACAATCTAACCCCGGAGACAAGTCTCTCACAACTTCACGATGCAACAATCTAACCCTGAGACAAGTCTCTCACAACCTCACGATGCAACAATCTACCCTGAGGCAAGTCTCTCACAACCTCACGATGCAACAATCTACCCCAGAGACAAGTCTCTCACAACCTCACGATGCAACAATCTACCCCAGAGACAAGTCTCTCAGAACCTCACGATGCAACATTCTACCCCAGAGACAAGTCTCTCACAACCTCACGATGCAACAATCTAACCCCATAGACAAGTCTCTCACAACCTCACGATGCAACAATCTACCCCAGAGACAAGTCTCTCAGAACCTCACGATGCAACAATCTACCACAGAGACAAGTCTCTCAGAACCTCACGATGCAACAATCTACCCTGAGACAAGTCTCTCACAACCTCACGATGCAACAATCTACCCCAGAGACAAGTCTCTCACAACCTCACGATGCAACAATCTGCCCCGGAGACAAGTCTCTCACAACCTCACGATGCAACAATCTGCCCCGGAGACAAGTCTCTCACAACCTCACGATGCAACAATCTACCCCTGAGACAAGTCTCTCACAACCTCACGATGCAACAATCTACCCCGGAGACAAGTCTCTCACAACCTCACGATGCAACAATCTAACCCCAGAGACAAGTCTCTCGCAACCTCACGATGCAACAATCTGCCCCGGAGACAAGTCTCTCAGAACCTCACGATGCAACAATCTACCCCAGAGACAAGTCTCTCACAACCTCACGATGCAACATTCTACCCCTGAGACAAGTCTCTCACAACCTCACGATGCAACAATCTACCCCGGAGACAAGTCTCTCACAACCTCACGATGCAACATTCTACCTCAGAGACAAGTCTCTCACAACCTCACGATGCAACAATCTACCCCGGAGACAAGTCTCTCACAACCTCACGATGCAACAATCTAACCCCGGAGACAAGTCTCTCACAACTTCACGATGCAACAATCTAACCCTGAGACAAGTCTCTCACAACCTCACGATGCAACAATCTACCCCGAGGACAAGTCTCTCACAACCTCACGATGCAACAATCTGCCCCGGAGACAAGTCTCTCAGAACCTCACGATGTAACAATCTACCCCAGAGACAAGTCTCTCACAACCTCACGATGCAACATTCTACCCCTGAGACAAGTCTCTCAGAACCTCACGATGCAACAATCTACCCCGTAGACAAGTCTCTCACAACCTCACGATGCAACATTCTACCCCAGAGACAAGTCTCTCACAACCTCACGATGCAACATTCTACCCCAGAGACAAGTCTCTCACAACCTCACGATGCAACATTCTACCCCTGAGACAACTCTCTTACAACCTCACGATGCAACAATCTAATCCCGGAGACAAGTCTCTCACAACCTCACGATGCAACAATCTAACCCCAGAGACAAGTCTCTCACAACCTCACGATGCAACATTCTACCCCATAGACAAGTCTCTCAGAACCTCACGATGCAACAATCTAACCCTGAGACAAGTCTCGCACAACCTCACGATGCAACAATCTAACCCCGGAGACAAATCTCTCACAACCTCACGATGCAACATTCAATCCCGGAGACAAGTCTCTCACAACCTCACGATGCAACAATCTACCCCTGAGACAAACCTCTCACAAACTCACGATGCAACAATCTACCCCAGGAGACAAGTCTCTCACAACCTCACGATGCAACAATCTACCCCTGAGACAAGTCTCTCACAACCTCACGATGCAACATTCTACCCCTGAGACAAGTCTCTCACAACCTCACGATGCAACAATCTACCCCGGAGACAAGTCTCTCACAACCTCACGATGCAACATTCTACCCCAGAGACAAGTCTCTCACAACCTCACGATGCAACAATCTACCCCTGAGACAAGTCTCTCACAATCTCACGATGCAACAATCTACCCCAGAGACAAGTCTCTCACAACCTCACGATGCAACAATCTACCCCGGAGACAAGTCTCTCACAACCTCACGATGCAACAATCTGCCCCGGAGACAAGTCTCTCACAACCTCACGATGCAACAATCTACCCCTGAGACAAGTCTCTCACAACCTCACGATGCAACAATCTACCCCGGAGACAAGTCTCTCGCAACCTCACGATGCAACAATCTGCCCCGGAGACAAGTCTCTCAGAACCTCACGATGCAACATTCTACCCCAGAGACAAGTCTCTCACAACCTCACGATGCAACAATCTACCCTGAGGCAAGTCTCTCACAACCTCACGATGCAACAATCTACCCCTGAGACAACTCTCTTACAACCTCACGATGCAACAATCTAATCCCGGAGACAAGTTTCTCACAACCTCACGATGCAACAATCTAACCCCAGAGACAAGTCTCTCACAACCTCACGATGCAACATTCTACCCCATAGACAAGTCTCTCAGAACCTCACGATGCAACAATCTAACCCTGAGACAAGTCTCGCACAACCTCACGATGCAACAATCTAACCCCGGAGACAAATCTCTCACAACCTCACGATGCAACATTCAATCCCGGAGACAAGTCTCTCACAACCTCACGATGCAACAATCTACCCCTGAGACAAACCTCTCACAAACTCACGATGCAACAATCTACCCCAGGAGACAAGTCTCTCACAACCCCACGATGCAACAATCTACCCCTGAGACAAGTCTCTCACAACCTCACGATGCAACATTCTACCCCTGAGACAAGTCTCTCACAACCTCACGATGCAACAATCTACCCCGGAGACAAGTCTCTCACAACCTCACGATGCAACATTCTACCCCCGAGACAAGTCTCTCACAACCTCACGATGCAACAATCTACCCCGGAGACAAGTCTCTCACAACCTCACGATGCAACAATCTGCCCCGGAGACAAGTCTCTCACAACCTCACGATGCAACAATCTACCCCTGAGACAAGTCTCTCACAACCTCACGATGCAACAATCTACCCCGGAGACAAGTCTCTCGCAACCTCACGATGCAACAATCTGCCCCGGAGACAAGTCTCTCAGAACCTCACGATGCAACATTCTACCCCAGAGACAAGTCTCTCACAACCTCACGATGCAACAATCTACCCTGAGGCAAGTCTCTCACAACCTCACGATGCAACAATCTACCCCAGAGACAAGTCTCTCACAACCTCACGATGCAACAATCTACCCCAGAGACAAGCCTCTCAGAACCTCACGATGCAACATTCTACCCCAGAGACAAGTCTCTCACAACCTCACGATGCAACAATCTAACCCCATAGACAAGTCTCTCACAACCTCACGATGCAACAATCTACCCCAGAGACAAGTCTCTCAGAACCTCACGATGCAACAATCTACCACAGAGACAAGTCTCTCAGAACCTCACGATGCAACAATCTACCCTGAGACAAGTCTCTCACAACCTCACGATGCAACAATCTACCCCAGAGACAAGTCTCTCACAACCTCACGATGCAACAATCTGCCCCGGAGACAAGTCTCTCACAACCTCACGATGCAACAATCTGCCCCGGAGACAAGTCTCTCACAACCTCACGATGCAACAATCTACCCCGGAGACAAGTCTCTCACAACCTCACGATGCAACAATCTAACCCCAGAGACAAGTCTCTCGCAACCTCACGATGCAACAATCTGCCCCGGAGACAAGTCTCTCAGAACCTCACGATGCAACAATCTACCCCAGAGACAAGTCTCTCACAACCTCACGATGCAACATTCTACCCCTGAGACAAGTCTCTCACAACCTCACGATGCAACAATCTACCCCGGAGACAAGTCTCTCACAACCTCACGATGCAACATTCTACCCCAGAGACAAGTCTCTCACAACCTCACGATGCAACAATCTACCCCTGAGACAAGTCTCTCACAATCTCACGATGCAACATTCTACCCCAGAGACAAGTCTCTCACAACCTCACGATGCAACAATCTACCCCGGAGACAAGTCTCTCACAACCTCACGATGCAACAATCTAACCCCGGAGACAAGTCTCTCACAACTTCACGATGCAACAATCTAACCCTGAGACAAGTCTCTCACAACCTCACGATGCAACAATCTACCCCGAGGAAAAGTCTCTCACAACCTCACGATGCAACAATCTGCCCCGGAGACAAGTCTCTCAGAACCTCACGATGTAACAATCTAACCCCAGAGACAAGTCTCTCACAACCTCACGATGCAACATTCTACCCCTGAGACAAGTCTCTCAGAACCTCACGATGCAACAATCTACCCCGGAGACAAGTCTCTCACAACCTCACGATGCAACATTCTACCCCAGAGACAAGTCTCTCACAACCTCACGATGCAACATTCTACCCCAGAGACAAGTCTCTCACAACCTCACGATGCAACATTCTACCCCTGAGACAACTCTCTTACAACCTCACGATGCAACAATCTAATCCCGGAGACAAGTCTCTCACAACCTCACGATGCAACAATCTAACCCCAGAGACAAGTCTCTCACAACCTCACGATGCAACATTCTACCCCATAGACAAGTCTCTCAGAACCTCACGATGCAACAATCTAACCCTGAGACAAGTCTCGCACAACCTCACGATGCAACAATCTAACCCCGGAGACAAATCTCTCACAACCTCACGATGCAACATTCAATCCCGGAGACAAGTCTCTCACAACCTCACGATGCAACAATCTACCCCTGAGACAAACCTCTCACAAACTCACGATGCAACAATCTACCCCAGGAGACAAGTCTCTCACAACCTCACGATGCAACAATCTACCCCAGAGACAAGTCTCTCAGAACCTCACGATGCAACAATCTACCCCAGAGACAAGTCTCTCACAACCTCACGATGCAACAATCTACCCCTGAGACAAGTCTCTCACAACCTCACGATGCAACAATCTACCCCGGAGACAAGTCTCTCACAACCTCACGATGCAACATTCTACCCCAGAGACAAGTCTCTCACAACCTCACGATGCAACAATCTACCCCTGAGACAAGTCTCTCACAATCTCACGATGCAACAATCTACCCCAGAGACAAGTCTCTCACAACCTCACGATGCAACAATCTACCCCGGAGACAAGTCTCTCACAACCTCACGATGCAACAATCTAACCCCATAGACAAGTCTCTCACAACCTCACGATGCAACAATCTACCCCAGAGACAAGTCTCTCAGAACCTCACGATGCAACAATCTACCACAGAGACAAGTCTCTCAGAACCTCACGATGCAACAATCTACCCTGAGACAAGTCTCTCACAACCTCACGATGCAACAATCTACCCCAGAGACAAGTCTCTCACAACCTCACGATGCAACAATCTGCCCCGGAGACAAGTCTCTCACAACCTCACGATGCAACAATCTGCCCCGGAGACAAGTCTCTCACAACCTCACGATGCAACAATCTACCCCTGAGACAAGTCTCTCACAACCTCACGATGCAACAATCTACCCCGGAGACAAGTCTCACAACCTCACGATGCAACAATCTAACCCCAGAGACAAGTCTCTCGCAACCTCACGATGCAACAATCTGCCCCGGAGACAAGTCTCTCAGAACCTCACGATGCAACAATCTACCCCAGAGACAAGTCTCTCACAACTTCACGATGCAACATTCTACCCCTGAGACAAGTCTCTCACAACCTCACGATGCAACAATCTACCCCGGAGACAAGTCTCTCACAACCTCACGATGCAACATTCTACCCCAGAGACAAGTCTCTCACAACCTCACGATGCAACAATCTACCCCTGAGACAAGTCTCTCACAATCTCACGATGCAACAATCTACCCCAGAGACAAGTTTCTCACAACCTCACCATGCAACAATCTACCCCGGAGACAAGTCTCTCACAACCTCACGATGCAACAATCTAACCCCGGAGACAAGTCTCTCACAACTTCACGATGCAACAATCTAACCCTGAGACAAGTCTCTCACAACCTCACGATGCAACAATCTGCCCCGGAGACAAGTCTCTCAGAACCTCACGATGTAACAATCTACCCCAGAGACAAGTCTCTCACAACCTCACGATGCAACATTCTACCCCTGAGACAAGTCTCTCAGAACCTCACGATGCAACAATCTACCCCGGAGACAAGTCTCTCAGAACCTCACGATGCAACAATCTACCACAGAGACAAACCTCTCACAACCTCACGATGCAACAATCTTCCCCTGAGACAAGTCTCTCACAACCTCACGATGCAACATTCTACCCCATAGACAAGTCTCTCAGAACCTCACGATGCAACAATCTAACCCTGAGACAAGTCTCGCACAACCTCACGATGCAACAATCTACCCCTGAGACAAGTCTCTCACAACCTCACGATGCAAAAATCTAGCCCAGAGACAAGTCTCTCACAACCTCACAATGCAACAATCTACCCCAGGAGACAAGTCTCTCACAACCTCACGATGCAACAATCTTCCCCTGAGACAAGTCTCTCACAACCTCACGATGCAACATTCTACCCCATAGACAAGTCTCTCAGAACCTCACGATGCAACAATCTAACCCTGAGACAAGTCTCGCACAACCTCACGATGCAACAATCTACCCCTGAGACAACTCTCTCACAACCTCACGATGCAACAATCTACCCCTGAGACAAACCTCTCACAAACTCACGATGCAACATTCTACCCCTGAGGCAAGTCTCTCACAACCTCACGATGCAACAATCTACCCCAGAGACAAGTCTCTCACAACCTCACGATGCAACAATCTGCCCCGGAGACAAGTCTCTCACAACCTCACGATGCAACAATCTGCCCCGGAGACAAGTCTCTCACAACCTCACGATGCAACAATCTACCCCTGAGACAAGTCTCTCACAACCTCACGATGCAACAATCTACCCCGGAGACAAGTCTCTCACAACCTCACGATGCAACAATCTAACCCCAGAGACAAGTCTCTCGCAACCTCACGATGCAACAATCTGCCCCGGAGACAAGTCTCTCAGAACCTCACGATGCAACAATCTACCCCAGAGACAAGTCTCTCACAACCTCACGATGCAACATTCTACCCCTGAGACAAGTCTCTCACAACCTCACGATGCAACAATCTACCCCGGAGACAAGTCTCTCACAACCTCACGATGCAACATTCTACCTCAGAGACAAGTCTCTCACAACCTCACGATGCAACAATCTATCCCTGAGACAAGTCTCTCACAATCTCACGATGCAACAATCTACCCCAGAGACAAGTCTCTCACAACCTCACGATGCAACAATCTACCCCGGAGACAAGTCTCTCACAACCTCACGATGCAACAATCTAACCCCGGAGACAAGTCTCTCACAACTTCACGATGCAACAATCTAACCCTGAGACAAGTCTCGCACAACCTCACGATGCAACAATCTACCCCTGAGACAAGTCTCTCACAACCTCACGATGCAAAAATCTAGCCCAGAGACAAGTCTCTCACAACCTCACAATGCAACAATCTACCCCAGGAGACAAGTCTCTCACAACCTCACGATGCAACAATCTTCCCCTGAGACAAGTCTCTCACAACCTCACGATGCAACATTCTACCCCATAGACAAGTCTCTCAGAACCTCACGATGCAACAATCTAACCCTGAGACAAGTCTCGCACAACCTCACGATGCAACAATCTACCCCTGAGACAACTCTCTCACAACCTCACGATGCAACAATCTACCCCTGAGACAAACCTCTCACAAACTCACGATGCAACATTCTACCCCTGAGGCAAGTCTCTCACAACCTCACGATGCAACAATCTACCCCAGAGACAAGTCTCTCACAACCTCACGATGCAACAATCTGCCCCGGAGACAAGTCTCTCACAACCTCACGATGCAACAATCTGCCCCGGAGACAAGTCTCTCACAACCTCACGATGCAACAATCTACCCCTGAGACAAGTCTCTCACAACCTCACGATGCAACAATCTACCCCGGAGACAAGTCTCTCACAACCTCACGATGCAACAATCTAACCCCAGAGACAAGTCTCTCGCAACCTCACGATGCAACAATCTGCCCCGGAGACAAGTCTCTCAGAACCTCACGATGCAACAATCTACCCCAGAGACAAGTCTCTCACAACCTCACGATGCAACATTCTACCCCTGAGACAAGTCTCTCACAACCTCACGATGCAACAATCTACCCCGGAGACAAGTCTCTCACAACCTCACGATGCAACATTCTACCTCAGAGACAAGTCTCTCACAACCTCACGATGCAACAATCTATCCCTGAGACAAGTCTCTCACAATCTCACGATGCAACAATCTACCCCAGAGACAAGTCTCTCACAACCTCACGATGCAACAATCTACCCCGGAGACAAGTCTCTCACAACCTCACGATGCAACAATCTAACCCCGGAGACAAGTCTCTCACAACTTCACGATGCAACAATCTAACCCTGAGACAAGTCTCTCACAACCTCACGATGCAACAATCTACCCCGAGGACAAGTCTCTCACAACCTCACGATGCAACAATCTGCCCCGGAGACAAGTCTCTCAGAACCTCACGATGTAACAATCTACCCCAGAGACAAGTCTCTCACAACCTCACGATGCAACATTCTACCCCTGAGACAAGTCTCTCAGAACCTCACGATGCAACAATCTACCCCGTAGACAAGTCTCTCACAACCTCACGATGCAACATTCTACCCCAGAGACAAGTCTCTCACAACCTCACGATGCAACATTCTACCCCAGAGACAAGTCTCTCACAACCTCACGATGCAACATTCTACCCCTGAGACAACTCTCTTACAACCTCACGATGCAACAATCTAATCCCGGAGACAAGTCTCTCACAACCTCACGATGCAACAATCTAACCCCATAGACAAGTCTCTCACAACCTCACGATGCAACATTCTACCCCATAGACAAGTCTCTCAGAACCTCACGATGCAACAATCTAACCCTGAGACAAGTCTCGCACAACCTCACGATGCAACAATCTAACCCCGGAGACAAATCTCTCACAACCTCACGATGCAACATTCAATCCCGGAGACAAGTCTCTCACAACCTCACGATGCAACAATCTACCCCTGAGACAAACCTCTCACAAACTCACGATGCAACAATCTACCCCAGGAGACAAGTCTCTCACAACCTCACGATGCAACAATCTACCCCTGAGACAAGTCTCTCACAACCTCACGATGCAACATTCTACCCCTGAGACAAGTCTCTCACAACCTCACGATGCAACAATCTACCCCGGAGACAAGTCTCTCACAACCTCACGATGCAACATTCTACCCCAGAGACAAGTCTCTCACAACCTCACGATGCAACAATCTACCCCTGAGACAAGTCTCTCACAATCTCACGATGCAACAATCTACCCCAGAGACAAGTCTCTCACAACCTCACGATGCAACAATCTACCCCGGAGACAAGTCTCTCACAACCTCACGATGCAACAATCTGCCCCGGAGACAAGTCTCTCACAACCTCACGATGCAACAATCTACCCCTGAGACAAGTCTCTCACAACCTCACGATGCAACAATCTACCCCGGAGACAAGTCTCTCGCAACCTCACGATGCAACAATCTGCCCCGGAGACAAGTCTCTCAGAACCTCACGATGCAACATTCTACCCCAGAGACAAGTCTTTCACAACCTCACGATGCAACAATCTACCCTGAGGCAAGTCTCTCACAACCTCACGATGCAACAATCTACCCCTGAGACAACTCTCTTACAACCTCACGATGCAACAATCTAATCCCGGAGACAAGTTTCTCACAACCTCACGATGCAACAATCTAACCCCAGAGACAAGTCTCTCACAACCTCACGATGCAACATTCTACCCCATAGACAAGTCTCTCAGAACCTCACGATGCAACAATCTAACCCTGAGACAAGTCTCGCACAACCTCACGATGCAACAATCTAACCCCGGAGACAAATCTCTCACAACCTCACGATGCAACATTCAATCCCGGAGACAAGTCTCTCACAACCTCACGATGCAACAATCTACCCCTGAGACAAACCTCTCACAAACTCACGATGCAACAATCTACCCCAGGAGACAAGTCTCTCACAACCCCACGATGCAACAATCTACCCCTGAGACAAGTCTCTCACAACCTCACGATGCAACATTCTACCCCTGAGACAAGTCTCTCACAACCTCACGATGCAACAATCTACCCCGGAGACAAGTCTCTCACAACCTCACGATGCAACATTCTACCCCCGAGACAAGTCTCTCACAACCTCACGATGCAACAATCTACCCCGGAGACAAGTCTCTCACAACCTCACGATGCAACAATCTGCCCCGGAGACAAGTCTCTCACAACCTCACGATGCAACAATCTACCCCTGAGACAAGTCTCTCACAACCTCACGATGCAACAATCTACCCCGGAGACAAGTCTCTCGCAACCTCACGATGCAACAATCTGCCCCGGAGACAAGTCTCTCAGAACCTCACGATGCAACATTCTACCCCAGAGACAAGTCTCTCACAACCTCACGATGCAACAATCTACCCTGAGGCAAGTCTCTCACAACCTCACGATGCAACAATCTACCCCAGAGACAAGTCTCTCACAACCTCACGATGCAACAATCTACCCCAGAGACAAGCCTCTCAGAACCTCACGATGCAACATTCTACCCCAGAGACAAGTCTCTCACAACCTCACGATGCAACAATCTAACCCCATAGACAAGTCTCTCACAACCTCACGATGCAACAATCTACCCCAGAGACAAGTCTCTCAGAACCTCACGATGCAACAATCTACCACAGAGACAAGTCTCTCAGAACCTCACGATGCAACAATCTACCCTGAGACAAGTCTCTCACAACCTCACGATGCAACAATCTACCCCAGAGACAAGTCTCTCACAACCTCACGATGCAACAATCTGCCCCGGAGACAAGTCTCTCACAACCTCACGATGCAACAATCTGCCCCGGAGACAAGTCTCTCACAACCTCACGATGCAACAATCTACCCCGGAGACAAGTCTCTCACAACCTCACGATGCAACAATCTAACCCCAGAGACAAGTCTCTCGCAACCTCACGATGCAACAATCTGCCCCGGAGACAAGTCTCTCAGAACCTCACGATGCAACAATCTACCCCAGAGACAAGTCTCTCACAACCTCACGATGCAACATTCTACCCCTGAGACAAGTCTCTCACAACCTCACGATGCAACAATCTACCCCGGAGACAAGTCTCTCACAACCTCACGATGCAACATTCTACCCCAGAGACAAGTCTCTCACAACCTCACGATGCAACAATCTACCCCTGAGACAAGTCTCTCACAATCTCACGATGCAACATTCTACCCCAGAGACAAGTCTCTCACAACCTCACGATGCAACAATCTACCCCGGAGACAAGTCTCTCACAACCTCACGATGCAACAATCTAACCCCGGAGACAAGTCTCTCACAACTTCACGATGCAACAATCTAACCCTGAGACAAGTCTCTCACAACCTCACGATGCAACAATCTACCCCGAGGACAAGTCTCTCACAACCTCACGATGCAACAATCTGCCCCGGAGACAAGTCTCTCAGAACCTCACGATGTAACAATCTAACCCCAGAGACAAGTCTCTCACAACCTCACGATGCAACATTCTACCCCTGAGACAAGTCTCTCAGAACCTCACGATGCAACAATCTACCCCGGAGACAAGTCTCTCACAACCTCACGATGCAACATTCTACCCCAGAGACAAGTCTCTCACAACCTCACGATGCAACATTCTACCCCAGAGACAAGTCTCTCACAACCTCACGATGCAACATTCTACCCCTGAGACAACTCTCTTACAACCTCACGATGCAACAATCTAATCCCGGAGACAAGTCTCTCACAACCTCACGATGCAACAATCTAACCCCAGAGACAAGTCTCTCAGAACCTCACGATGCAACATTCTACCCCTGAGACAACTCTCTTACAACCTCACGATGCAACAATCTAATCCCGGAGACAAGTCTCTCGCAACCTCACGATGCAACAATCTGCCCCGGAGACATGTCTCTCAGAACCTCACGATGCAACATTCTACCCCTGAGACAACTCTCTTACAACCTCACGATGCAACAATCTAATCCCGGAGACAAGTCTCTCGCAACCTCACGATGCAACAATCTGCCCCGGAGACAAGTCTCTCAGAACCTCACGATGCAACATTCTACCCCAGAGACAAGTCTCTCACAACCTCACGATGCAACAATCTACCCTGAGGCAAGTCTCTCACAACCTCACGATGCAACAATCTACCCCAGAGACAAGTCTCTCACAACCTCACGATGCAACAATCTACCCCAGAGACAAGCCTCTCAGAACCTCACGATGCAACATTCTACCCCAGAGACAAGTCTCTCACAACCTCACGATGCAACAATCTAACCCCATAGACAAGTCTCTCACAACCTCACGATGCAACAATCTACCCCAGAGACAAGTCTCTCAGAACCTCACGATGCAACAATCTACCACAGAGACAAGTCTCTCAGAACCTCACGATGCAACAATCTACCCTGAGACAAGTCTCTCACAACCTCACGATGCAACAATCTACCCCAGAGACAAGTCTCTCACAACCTCACGATGCAACAATCTGCCCCGGAGACAAGTCTCTCACAACCTCACGATGCAACAATCTGCCCCGGAGACAAGTCTCTCACAACCTCACGATGCAACAATCTACCCCGGAGACAAGTCTCTCACAACCTCACGATGCAACAATCTAACCCCAGAGACAAGTCTCTCGCAACCTCACGATGCAACAATCTGCCCCGGAGACAAGTCTCTCAGAACCTCACGATGCAACAATCTACCCCAGAGACAAGTCTCTCACAACCTCACGATGCAACATTCTACCCCTGAGACAAGTCTCTCACAACCTCACGATGCAACAATCTACCCCGGAGACAAGTCTCTCACAACCTCACGATGCAACATTCTACCCCAGAGACAAGTCTCTCACAACCTCACGATGCAACAATCTACCCCTGAGACAAGTCTCTCACAATCTCACGATGCAACATTCTACCCCAGAGACAAGTCTCTCACAACCTCACGATGCAACAATCTACCCCGGAGACAAGTCTCTCACAACCTCACGATGCAACAATCTAACCCCGGAGACAAGTCTCTCACAACTTCACGATGCAACAATCTAACCCTGAGACAAGTCTCTCACAACCTCACGATGCAACAATCTACCCCGAGGACAAGTCTCTCACAACCTCACGATGCAACAATCTGCCCCGGAGACAAGTCTCTCAGAACCTCACGATGTAACAATCTAACCCCAGAGACAAGTCTCTCACAACCTCACGATGCAACATTCTACCCCTGAGACAAGTCTCTCAGAACCTCACGATGCAACAATCTACCCCGGAGACAAGTCTCTCACAACCTCACGATGCAACATTCTACCCCAGAGACAAGTCTCTCACAACCTCACGATGCAACATTCTACCCCAGAGACAAGTCTCTCACAACCTCACGATGCAACATTCTACCCCTGAGACAACTCTCTTACAACCTCACGATGCAACAATCTAATCCCGGAGACAAGTCTCTCACAACCTCACGATGCAACAATCTAACCCCAGAGACAAGTCTCTCACAACCTCACGATGCAACATTCTACCCCATAGACAAGTCTCTCAGAACCTCACGATGCAACAATCTAACCCTGAGACAAGTCTCGCACAACCTCACGATGCAACAATCTAACCCCGGAGACAAATCTCTCACAACCTCACGATGCAACATTCAATCCCGGAGACAAGTCTCTCACAACCTCACGATGCAACAATCTACCCCTGAGACAAACCTCTCACAAACTCACGATGCAACAATCTACCCCAGGAGACAAGTCTCTCACAACCTCACGATGCAACAATCTACCCCAGAGACAAGTCTCTCAGAACCTCACGATGCAACAATCTACCCCAGAGACAAGTCTCTCACAACCTCACGATGCAACAATCTACCCCTGAGACAAGTCTCTCACAACCTCACGATGCAACAATCTACCCCGGAGACAAGTCTCTCACAACCTCACGATGCAACATTCTACCCCAGAGACAAGTCTCTCACAACCTCACGATGCAACAATCTACCCCTGAGACAAGTCTCTCACAATCTCACGATGCAACAATCTACCCCAGAGACAAGTCTCTCACAACCTCACGATGCAACAATCTACCCCGGAGACAAGTCTCTCACAACCTCACGATGCAACAATCTAACCCCATAGACAAGTCTCTCACAACCTCACGATGCAACAATCTACCCCAGAGACAAGTCTCTCAGAACCTCACGATGCAACAATCTACCACAGAGACAAGTCTCTCAGAACCTCACGATGCAACAATCTACCCTGAGACAAGTCTCTCACAACCTCACGATGCAACAATCTACCCCAGAGACAAGTCTCTCACAACCTCACGATGCAACAATCTGCCCCGGAGACAAGTCTCTCACAACCTCACGATGCAACAATCTGCCCCGGAGACAAGTCTCTCACAACCTCACGATGCAACAATCTACCCCTGAGACAAGTCTCTCACAACCTCACGATGCAACAATCTACCCCGGAGACAAGTCTCACAACCTCACGATGCAACAATCTAACCCCAGAGACAAGTCTCTCGCAACCTCACGATGCAACAATCTGCCCCGGAGACAAGTCTCTCAGAACCTCACGATGCAACAATCTACCCCAGAGACAAGTCTCTCACAACCTCACGATGCAACATTCTACCCCTGAGACAAGTCTCTCACAACCTCACGATGCAACAATCTACCCCGGAGACAAGTCTCTCACAACCTCACGATGCAACATTCTACCCCAGAGACAAGTCTCTCACAACCTCACGATGCAACAATCTACCCCTGAGACAAGTCTCTCACAATCTCACGATGCAACAATCTACCCCAGAGACAAGTCTCTCACAACCTCACCATGCAACAATCTACCCCGGAGACAAGTCTCTCACAACCTCACGATGCAACAATCTAACCCCGGAGACAAGTCTCTCACAACTTCACGATGCAACAATCTAACCCTGAGACAAGTCTCTCACAACCTCACGATGCAACAATCTGCCCCGGAGACAAGTCTCTCAGAACCTCACGATGCAACAATCTACCCCGGAGACAAGTCTCTCAGAATCTCACGATGCAACAATCTACCACAGAGACAAACCTCTCACAACCTCACGATGCAACAATCTTCCCCTGAGACAAGTCTCTCACAACCTCACGATGCAACATTCTACCCCATAGACAAGTCTCTCAGAACCTCACGATGCAACAATCTAACCCTGAGACAAGTCTCGCACAACCTCACGATGCAACAATCTACCCCTGAGACAAGTCTCTCACAACCTCACGATGCAAAAATCTAGTCCAGAGACAAGTCTCTCACAACCTCACAATGCAACAATCTACCCCAGGAGACAAGTCTCTCACAACCTCACGATGCAACAATCTTCCCCTGAGACAAGTCTCTCACAACCTCACGATGCAACATTCTACCCCATAGACAAGTCTCTCAGAACCTCACGATGCAACAATCTAACCCTGAGACAAGTCTCGCACAACCTCACGATGCAACAATCTACCCCTGAGACAACTCTCTCACAACCTCACGATGCAACAATCTACCCCTGAGACAAACCTCTCACAAACTCACGATGCAACATTCTACCCCTGAGGCAAGTCTCTCACAACCTCACGATGCAACAATCTACCCCAGAGACAAGTCTCTCAGAACCTCACGATGCAACAATCTACCACAGAGACAAGTCTCTCACAACCTCACGATGCAACATTCTACCCCTGAGACAAGTCTCTCACAACCTCACAATGCAACAATCTACCCATGAGACAAACCTCTCACAACCTCACGATGTAACAATCTACCTCAGGAGACAAGTCTCTCACAACCTCACGATGCAACATTCTACCCCATAGACAAGTCTCTCAGAACCTCACGATGCAACAATCTAACCCTGAGACAAGTCTCGCACAACCTCACGATGCAACAATCTAACCCCGGAGACAAATCTCTCACAACCTCACGATGCAACATTCAATCCCGGAGACAAGTCTCTCACAGCTTCACGATGCAACAATCTACCCCTGAGACAAGTCTCTCACAACCTCACGATGCAACATTCTACCCCAGAGACAAGTCTCTCACAACCTCACGATGCAACAATCTACCCATAGGACAAGTCTCTCACAACCTCACGATGCAACAATCTAACCCCAAGACAAGTCTCTCACAACCTCACGATGCAACAATCTACCGCAGAGACAAGTCTCTCAAAACCTCACGATGCAACATTCTACCCCAGAGACAAGTCTCTCACAACCTGACGATGCAACAATCTACCCCAGAGACAAGTCTCTCACAACCTCACGATGCAACATTCTAACCCCAGAGACAAGTCTCTCACAACCTCACGATGCAACAATCTACCCCGGAGACAAGTCTCTCACAACCTCACGATGCAACAATCTACCCCAGAGACAAGTCTCTCAGAACCTCACGATGCAACAATCTAACCCCGGAGACAAGTCTCTCACAACCTCACGATGCAACAATCTACCCCAGAGACAAGTTTCTCACAACCTCACGATGCAACATTCTACCCCAGAGACAAGTCTCTCACAACCTCTCGATGCAACAATCTACCCCAGAGACAAGTCTCTCACAACCTCACGATGCAACAATCTACCCCGGACACAAGTCTCTCACAACCTCACGATGCAACAATCTACCCCAGAGACAAGTCTCTCACAACCTCACGATGCAACATTCTACCCCAGAGACAAGTCTTTCACAACGTCATGATGCAACAATCTACCCCTGAGACAAGTCTCTCACAACCTCACGATGCAACAATCTACCCATAGGACAAGTCTCTCACAACCTCACGATGCAACAATCTAACCCCAAGACAAGTCTCTCACAACCTCACGATGCAACAATCTACCACAGAGACAAGTCTCTCACAACCTCACGATGCAACATTCTACCCCTGAGACAAGTCTCTCACAACCTCACGATGCAACATTTTACCCCTGAGACAAGTCTCTCACAACCTCACGATGCAACATTTTACCCCGGAGACAAATCTCTCACAACCTCACGATGCAACATTCTACCCCGGAGACAAGTCTCTCACAACCTCACGATGCAACATTTTACCCCGGAGACAAATCCACGCGACCACGGGGAGAACGTGTAGACTCCAAATATACAACACGTCACGGTCGGGATTTACCTGGCACTTGCACAAGGGCTAATTTTCACCACACTGTCGCCATGTCAGATGTTCCGTCCGGCACTGAAAATCAATGTTAGAAATTGTATTTATTGTTAAAAAGGTTTACACGAGTTTGAGACGTGATTTGACTACTTTTTTAATGAGTGGGCTTGGGCAGGATGAAGATGAGAACACGACCGGCCAAGATACACATTCACCGTGGAGATTAAATCAGTAATTTGCAGGTGCCTGGATAGATTCTTGCATTGCAGGACCATGAGGGATGGTGACAGCTTGGGATGTCCCTGATCCAGTTGTAGATCGATCATGGCTTATTATTAATATGTGGCCAACGCTCTTAAACCTCTCTCACTGCCTCTGTCCACCCAGCAGTGTGAGGCGCCACGGTGGCTAGGAGATGTTAACTACCTCGCCTGATATACAGGAGGTCGTGGATTCAATCCTGACCCTGACGCCTGCTGTATATGCTCTCCCCGTGGTCACCTGGATTTTTCTCCGGGTCCTTCGGTGTTTCCCTCCACATTTTTAGAAGCATGCGTGTTAGAGTGTTCGTCTGCTGTACATTTCCATGTGATAAGCCGCTTCGTTGAGCTATCATTTGTGGCCGGGTCGCTATCGAAAAAGAGCAATGTAGCTCAGTGGGCCTTGCCTGGTAAAATACAAAAAATACTTTTAGTTGAATTCACCACCCTGTTTTTTCTCGCCCGATCCCCCAGGGCTTCGGTAGGCGAGCCCGGGCCTGACCAGAGCAAGCTGGCGAACGCCAGCACCGAGCTTAGCCCCGAGTGCCGTGAGCTGCTCGGCGTCTACCACCACACCTTGGACGACGACGACAAGGTGGACCTCGATCTCATCCTGCACCTCCTCAACCAGATCTGCCAGAGCCCCAGCGATGGTGGGTGCCATCCACCGCGCCCCGGCCGGACGACGGCGGCGATGGTGATGGTGATGATGGTGGTGGTGATGGTGGTGGTGGTGATGGTGGTGGTGATGGTGGTGGTGGTGGTGACGGTGGTGACGGTGGTGATGGTGATGGTGATGATGGTGGTGGTGGTGGTGATGATGGTGGTGGTGATGGTGGTGGTGATGATGGTGGTGATGGTGATGATGGTGGTGGTGATGGTGGTGATGATGGTGGTGGTGGTGATGATGGTGGTGGTGATGGTGGTGGTGATGATGGTGGTGGTGATGATGGTGGTGATGGTGACGGTGGTGACAGTGGTGATGATGATGATGGCGGCGGCGATGATGATGATGATGGTGGTGGTGGTGGCGGTGATCGTTATTATTATGATGGGAATGATTTGCTGTTGACACAACTGCCCTCCATCACGCTGCGAGCGTCTCGGAGCGATTTGCACTTTTCACTGGTGACATCTCAACAAGACTTTTGAAAGGGCAACCCCCCCCCACCAGTGGCAGCTGTCCCTGTGCGCCACGAGGTGACACGGCACCTGGCCTGTAAGCGGGGCATTAGTCTGGCCAACAAGAGGCAATGATCACCGCTTTGTATAATCCCAGAGAAGCAATTTGCAAGGGTGTTTTTAAAGTCTACAAATAATCATCATAACACCGGCATGCAGTTGGAGAACATCTCTGCTGTATAGCTGGAGAAAGGAAGTGCTGTGGTTCCCCAGGCAGCGGCGGATCCAAGCCAGCACTTGGATCAATTCATGTTCACGTGTTATGAAGAAGAGCTGTTGCCTGAAACGTCGCCTATTTCATGTTTGATGGCCACGTACTGAATAGACTTTTCAAGAGTAATCACGCCTTCAAATGACAGACAGACAGAGAGAACTTGTGCATTGACTCTTTCAACCTCAGCTGATAGAGCTTTAAACAAATACCGTTGAGCTCTTTGCTGATGTTTGTTGTTGGTGCTGCTGGTGCTGCTGTTGTTCAGGAGCTGTGCTGATTTTTCTGCCGGGCTACGATGAGATCATCGCGCTGCGGGACCTCATTCTCTGGGACGACAAAAGATTTGCGTGGCAGAGCCACAAGTGAGTACGCTTTACCCACCTTCCCGACTCTGATGGGTGGCCTGCCGCTGCGGACGTGCGTGCGTACGCGTCTGGGAGGAGGTACGGGCTCGTGTCCTACATACAGCTCGGCGGCGTTTTTTGGCCCTGTTAGCCGCCCGCCTGCACGCATGGCCATTGGCGCTCGTACCGTGCGTACGAGGGGCCCTTGACGACGGCGATCGTCATCGTCGTCGTTTTCTGACTGTGAGCGCCTTGTGAAGGTTGCCACCTCGCACGCGGAAACATTTCTCTCAACTCTCTCGGCGACCGCGAGACCCTTCTTCCGTTCAGCTCCGTCCGTGATATTTTACCGAAGAACTCTGCTCGAGAACGCTCCTAGTTGCGTCCCATTGGTCAGATTGCTCGTGGACATTTTTTTTTTATCATCGAGGCAAAGAACGGGGCCCGTCGCGTCTCACTGCGACGCGCGTAGTACACACCGTCAACGTCAACTAAACCGGTTGTGAAAAGCAAGAGGGTAGAAAGATGGGGAGCAGTCCCGCTGCCCCAAACCAGACTGGTCCCCACTGAAAGGGGTAAATTGTTCACTTGATTCGCTGCCTTGACCCGGCTTCTTGCATTTGCAAATTGCGCGTATTACGAAATAAGATGGAGCGGGTAGGAGGGTGCGACGTTCACCTCCCTGGCCTCGTGAATGCAGGAGGTCGTGGGTTCGATGCCGACCTTGTGACCCCTGCTGCGTATTTGGAGTCTGCGTGTGTCTCTCTCTTCCGCGTGGTCGCGTGGAATTTTCTCCGGGGTCCTCCGGTTTTTCCCTCCGCGTTTAAAATCACCGTCACGCGTTCGGAGCATTTGGCCGCAGCGTGTTCCCGCGCGATAAGCCACTTTGCCGAGCTGCCCTTTGCTTTTAAGTAAGAGCTGCATAAGCTCAGTGGGCCTTGCCTGGTGAAATAAAAAAAATAGTTTAGTTTAGACGTCGCCCAGCAGCTCACCGCTCGTTTGCAGAGGTTCACGTTTTGGGAATCCAGCGGCCCGCCCCGCTTGAGCCGCTACTCGTCGGCCGCCGGTCGGCGCTAAAGAGCTCTGTCGCTTGTTGTGGCAGGTACCACGTGTTCACCCTCCACTCCAACATGCAGACGTGTGACCAGAGGAGAGTTCTCAGGAGCGTGCCGCCGGGAACCCGCAAAATTGTGCGTATTTTATAATGTTGTCTCCTCTTCTAGCCTTGGTCGCTCCCATGTTGGTCCACCGGGGTGGGAGCAGGACGGCGGTAACGCGCGTGCCTCACAGCGAGAAGAGCCTGGGTTCGACTCCCGACTCAACCCCCGGTCGTGCATTGGGTTTCCTCCGGGTTGTCGGAGGCTTTTCTCCCGTAGCAAAAACAACAAAAAAACTTGCACACCAAACTCTTTGGTTCTATTCGGTAAAGCCACGTTAAAAAAAACAACAACAAAAAATAATAAAAAATTCACGACGTTTCGGCCCACAACACAAGTGGCCTTCATCAGGTGAAGGGAGCAGACTGTCTAGAGGTCAGCGGTGTCCTCTAGACAGTCTGCTCCCTTCACCTGATGAGGGCCACTTGTGTTGTGGCCCGAAACGTCGTGAATTTTTATTTTAATTTTTTGTTGTTGTTTTTTAACGCGACTTTACCGAATAGAACCAAAGAGTATGGATCCTTGCAGTCACGAAAGCTTTAAATCTAGAATCGATAACCTGCACACCGTGTTACCGGTATTGGGCAAACATCCAAACACTTGTTGTCAGCGGTGTCCTCTAGAGAGTCTGCTCCCTTCACCTGATGAGGGCCACTTGTGTTGTCAGCGGTGTCCTCTAGACAGTCTGCTCCCTTCACCTGATGAGGGCCACTTGTGTTGTACACCGGTGTCCTCTAGACAGTCTGCTCCCTTCACCTGATGAGGGCCACTTGTGTTGTCAGCGGTGTCCTCTAGACAGTCTGCTCCCTTCACCTGATGAGGGCCACTTGTGTTGTCAGCGGTGACCTCTAGAGAGTCTGCTCCCTTCACCTGATGAGGGCCACTTGTGTTGTCAGCGGTGTCCTCTAGACAGTCTGCTCCCTTCACCTGATGAGGGCCACTTGTGTTGTCAGCGGTGTCCTCTAGACAGTCTGCTCCCTTCACCTGATGAGGGCCACTTGTGTTGTCAGCGGTGACCTCTAGAGAGTCTGCTCCCTTCACCTGATGAGGGCCACTTGTGTTGTCAGCGGTGTCCTCTAGACAGTCTGCTCCCTTCACCTGATGAGGGCCACTTGTGTTGTCAGCGGTGTCCTCTAGACAGTCTGCTCCCTTCACCTGATGAGGGCCACTTGTGTTGTGGCCCGAAACGTCGTGAAATTTTCTTTTAATTTTTTGTTGTTTTTTTTAACGTGACTTTTACCGAATAGAACCAAAGAGTGTGGATCCTTGCAGTCCACGAAAGCTTCGAATCTAGAATCGATAACCTGCACACTGTGTTACCGGTATTGGGCAAACATCCAAACGCTTGCAACAAAAATTAACCTTGCGAACGATTCAATTGGAATTGCGCACAGCGGCGGCGGCGACATCGCGCCCCTACTGCAGAAACGCTCACGAACGACAGTGGAGAAAGCCAGCGAGGCCTTTCCAGGGTAAAGCAGCGTAAATAATAATAATAACACATTGAGCTCGAATGTTCAAAGTCTGTTCAAAGTTTGTTGAACTGATTTGTTTTATTTGCGTGCGTGCAGTTGGGGTAGATTCATTAACTCACAGACTGCTTAATTTTGGAATGAAGAACGCGAAGCAACATCGCCGCTTAACTGGTATATACAAATTTCCGTTTTTCGGTACGCCCCAGCGTACACCTTGAGCCACAAGTGGACAGCTGCCACCGGGGGGGGGGTCCCTTGGCTACATCTCAGCAGGACTTTGGAACGATTGAGATGAAATGCGATGTCGGCCGCTGTGAGTTGCTGAGGCTTCTAAGCAATGCCCTGTACGTGCAAATCCATGAAGTCTTCGTCAGAATAACCGAGTCACCTGACTCCTGACTTCTTAAGCAGGTGTTAGACCGCATCCATTATTTTTCGTCTCCCCTCCTCTTTTCCGAACATAGATGGACTCGTCCATCTGAAGAAACTTGTCAAATCGCTCTCCGTGGTGCTAACGTTAAAAAATACGCCACTTTTTTCAAATTTTCTTGTTGTGGTTTTCACACCTGATGATGATTGCTTGTGTTGCAGTCGAAACGTCGTGAGAATTTTATCGTTTTATATTTTTATTATTCAATTGTTTCCCTTCTACATTACTTTACCGAAAGAACCAAGAATATGAATCCCTGCAGTCACGGAAGCTTTAAATCAAAATGTAGGTGTCATAGATGTTGAACTTCTTTCGCGCCATACGTAGCCAACCGCACTAATTGGACAACATGCGTTTGTAAAAAAAAAAACGAGAATTAAATTTAGATTTAAAACAACAGATACTGTGTATAACAACAGTTTGGTTAAAATGATAGTTTTTCATTACGGGCGGTCCTCGACCTACAAACATCCGCACTTAGGAACACCCCACATTGACGAATATCCGCACTTACGAACACCCGCACTTACGAACCGCATTCCGTGAAACATAAATGTTTCTAACATCGACTTCGAAACGTGAACTCGTGCTTGCAAACTGAACCACGGGACCATTTTGTTCGGCGGTGCGGCGATCCTGTCTAGATTTAGAAGATTGTTTTCACGGTGATGAACGTGTGCGTGTGTGTGCGTGTGTGTGTGTGTGCGTGTGTGTGTGTGTGTTTGTGCGTGTGCGTGTGTATGTGTGTGTGTATGTGTGTGTGTGTGTATGTGTGTGTATGTATGTGTGTGTGTGTGCGTGTGTGTGTGTATGTGTGTATGTGTGTGTATGTGTGTATGTGCGTGTGTGTGTGTGTATGTGTGTGTGTATGTGTGTGTATGTGTGTGTGTGTGTATGTGTATGTGTGTATGTGTGTGTGTATGTGTGTGTATGTGTGTGTATGTGTGTGTGTGTGTATGTGTGTGTGCGTGCGGGCTGGAGGCGGTCACAGCTCGCTCTGTCCCTTTTCATTTTCTGTTTTAACCCCCAAACCCCGTCGCAAGATCCTGTCGACGAATATAGCGGAGGGCGGCATCGCGTTGAACGACGTGGTGTTCGTGATCGACTCGGGGAAAGTGAAGGAGGTGCTGACACACGCGTGCAGAGAGCGCGTGCACGCACACACACGCGCACACACGCGCGCATCAGCGACGGAACGCTCTTCCACGAGATATCAGGGATCCCTGAATCTGTGTACATTTTTTTAGATGCCCCTCAAGACCTATTTATACGCTTCCGCTTATTACATTTTTTGTTCATTTAGCTAATTATTTTAAAAAATGTATTTATAATATTCTGTTCATGCTGAGTGTCTGCTGCTGCTGCTGCATCTTGTACAGCAGCAGCCTCAACATTTTTGGCACCAGGGACCGGTTTCGTGGAAGACAATTTTTTTTCACTTGGGGGGCGGTCACGCTGCCGTGCGCCGGCTAGCCCATTCGCCGCTAGCAGCAAGAGGTTCACGGTTCGAATCCGGCAGGCGCCACCCTGGCTATCGCCGCGAATGTTTTAACGATCCGATACGTTTCCACTGCGCGTGCGTCTGCTTCGGTGGAATGTTAAAGACCCCGTGACGTCATTCGAGATGAGTAGGCCATTGTGTACCGGCTTCACCGGCCATTTTTTTAATATCACCCCCCCCCCTCCTCCTCCCCCCAGCCAGTGCAGATTATTACTCAATTGGGTTCATAATAAGGTTTTTTGGATTTAAATTTCGATTTAAAGCTTTCGTGACTGCAATGATTCATCTTCTTTGGTTCTTTCGGTAAAGTCACCACCACGTAGAATGAGAATAAAATAATAAATTGATAAAATAAAATAACACAATAATAATATTCTAACACGACGTTTCGGCCACAACACAAGCGGCCTTCATCAGGTGAAGGGGACGAGACTGTCTGGTAGGAAGTCTGATTTTTTCCGATATAACAAGGAAATAATATTGGTCGCGAAAGCCCACGTGTTAAACTACTCAAATTGGGGTAGCAATATCGTCCCACCCCCCCCACCCCCCCCCCTATTGCGAATACTTAGCAGGACCCTCCTGAGACAAAGAGTTTTATGAGACTGGGTGGCGATTCCCCCCCGGGTGAACAAGCAAAATAATAAATGATGGCTATAATTTTCGGAGAGATAAGCGGGGGTGGTAATGTTTGGCCGCTGGTTGGGTGACCGTGCGTCCGTCCTGCCCTGCAGAAATCGTACGACGCGCTCGCCTCGGCCACCATGCTCAAGACGGTCTGGATTTCCCAGGCCAGCAGCCTCCAGAGGAGCGGCAGGTATGGGTTTTCACGGGCGTGCATCAACACTGTTGGCACCTCCGATTAGCGAGAGAATGTCAACTATACACACGTACATAAATGCATCGTCTCTCGACGTCATCTCATCTGGTACAAGGTGACTCGTCACCGAGTGGGCTGTCGGTAGCTCCCAACACGACCGTTTGCATAGTTCCCCGGCTGTAAGCGCGTCGGGGCAAAAGAGATGATGGGAGTGTGAATTCTGTAGCGAAAAAGTGCAAGGGGAGAAGCAAAGTGGGTGAGCGTTGTTAGTGAGGTGAGTGGGTGAGTGAGTGAGTGAATGCGTCGTAGTGTCGGGGTTTAGCACTACGCTGCGCTACGAACCCGGCCACCCTGGTTCGATTCCCGCTCGCGGTCAACCGCGGCGACGGTCATCTAAACCGTTCCTGCGCCGGGCGTGGCGTCGGCCACCCGCCTCCCCCTGAGCCGCAATGCCGGGCCCTTCGTAGGTGCCCCGCTAGCGGCGCTTGTTCCCGCGGTCTGTTAAAGGCCGTACGGGGGGGGGGGGGGCAGGATGTTTACATTTCTGTCACGAGGACACGACACGCCACGAACCGAGCGACCTGGGGTTTTTCGTCGCCGTGCTTTGCGACTCAGTTGGGGAATCTTCGTGTTGGCGTGACCTGCTGCGCTCGCGAGCGGTGGGACACGGCGGCGTCGACAGAGACGGAGGCACCGGTCCCGTGGGACGCGTCCACGGCGCGATTTGTGGAAGAAACGACAACGAGTGCCTGGGATATAAACACACACGCGGGGGGAATTCTCTCTCTCTCTCTCGTCTTCTTTGCGTTTTTTGTGTCGGGGCAGGGCTGGGAGGTGTCGCCCCGGCATCTGCTTCCACCTGTTCAGCAAGGTGCGCTTCCGGAACATGCCGGAGTTCCAGGCCCCCGAGCTGCTTCGAGAGCCGCTGCAGGTACGGACGACGCGGGCCAACGGGCAGCCAGAAGGCGCGCGAGGGTAAGAGCGCGTTCCAGACGGCGCGGCGAGTCGCAGACCACCAACAAATACTCGCCCGGCGCAACTGATGAATACGAAGCGCTCGCAGCGCTCACAGCGAACACCCCCGGGGAGGGGGGGTGAGGGGGGCGCCGTCGCGTGCCGTCGAGGGCCTTCAGGCTGACGTTGGCCCCCGTTCTGAAGAGATTTTTCGACGATCCTCACGAAGCCACGGCCGGTGGACACCGTCAGCGGTGTGACGCTCTGGCTCACTGTGCCTCTCTTCAGTATCCCAGGGATAGACGTTCATCATCGTCAATATTCATCATCGTCAATATTTATTATCATCATCGCCATCTTCATCATCGCCAATATTTATCATCATCGCCATCTTCATCATCGCCAATATTTATCATCGCCATCTTCATCATCGCCAATATTTATCATCGCCATCTTCATCATCGCCAATATTTATCATCATCGCCAAAATTTATCATCATCGCCAATATTTATCATCATCGCCATCTTCATCATCGCCAATATTTATTATCATCATCGCCATCTTCATCATCGCCAATATTTATCATCATCACCATCTTCATAATCGCCAATATTTATCATCATCGCCATCTTCATCATCGCCAATATTTATAATCATCGCCATCTTCATCATCGCCAAAATTTATCATCATCGCCAACTTCATCGTCGCCAACTTCATCATCGTCATCAGCAGCATCATAGCCCCTGACCAAGAGTGCCCCGGAATGCGCCACGTCTTGTGACGCGTGTGACGTGAGTGTAGGAAACGGCTTGCGTTGTGTACGGTGGGTGATGATCCATCATGAATGGTTCAGGTCGACACGTGAGCACAACAGCGACGCGTTGTCGTACAACCCCTCCAGCCAGCAAGGTTTTGTCATGTCAACAAAACGCGCCAATCAGTTTACTACTTCGGCACCACCGGCAGTGTTGGAGAGTGAATCCGCAACAATTACGATTTCAGCAGTACAACGTTTTGCCGGCAATTACGTCCCCGCATCATCGGGCAATTTTGCCGGAATAGATTTTTCCAGAATATAAAACATTCTCCTGCGGAGGGAGCTGGTAGGAACCTGTTGCGTTGCTCGGTCAATAGCCAGGGTCAACGGCGGCTCCGTAGTGTAGACCGCAAATATGTAGTGTTGTAAAGACGAGTAAACTTCTCAGGAGGCACACTCTGTTTATTGTAACTGTTCCTTACACAATCCTTAACACACACAGAGGGATATTCTGTCCCCTCACCCGATACCCTAGGGAGGTACAGCCTCCTAGCTTGGCGGGACTCGCACGTCTACCGCTAACCTCCTAGCTTGGCGGGACTTGCACGTCTACCGCTAACCTCCTTGATACCTAAGGAGGTACAGCCTCCGGACTTGGCGGGACTCACACGTCTACCGCTATCCTAGCCTAGAGTCCTCCGGCTTGGACCTAGGGGAGGCTATCTGACCCACCGCTGGCCCCGGTGGGTCCTGACCGCCGGGTATGGCGAGCCTTAGCCCTCAAAAGGGCTGGAAGGCTGGTCCAGGGTCCTGGCCTCTTGTTGCTGTGACAGCTCTCTCGCTGGTTCAGCTGTTCCACTGCTGGATTGTTTTTTTTCGCTTGCTGTGTTGCGATCGAAACATCGTGATGTTTTACCAAAAGAACCAAACACTGTGGATTCCTGCAGTCACGAAAGCCTCAAATCGAGAATCATTAATTCGTTTATTCATTTGAGATTTTTTTTCTTGGTAATCGGGTTTTCATTTTCTTGGTAGTGGCTGTAATAAGCGATTCGGTCCTCATAAATAACTAATGTGTAGCGTCATAGGATACTGTTGTTGTTGTTATTATTATTACAACGCTTTTAAAGAATAGAAAAAGAGGATCAACGGGAGGGGGGGTGCCATCACGGTGATATTTATTTTGTGGGTGGGGGATCACCTGCACCACCTCTGCCGCTGCCACTGCTGCTGCAGGAGCTGTGCCTGCACACCAGGTTGCTGGCGCCGGCCTGCATGCCGGTCGCCGAGTTCCTGGCCAAGGCTCCGGATCCCCCGCCCAATCTCATCGTCCGCAACGCCCTGCAGATCCTCAAGGTGCGGTGCGGTGGTGTGCGTGCGTGTGCGTGCGCGTGTGTGCGCGTGTGTGTGTGTGTATGTGTGTGTGTGTGTGCGTGTGTGTTTGTGTCTGTGTGTGTGTGTCTGTGTGTCTGTGTGTGTGCGTGTGTGCGTGCGTGTGTGTGCGTGTGCGTGTGTGTGCGTGTGTGTGTGTGTGTGCGTGTGTGTTTGTGTGTGTGTGTGTGTTTGTGTCTGTGTGTGTGTGTCTGTGTGTCTGTGTGTGTGCGTGTGTGCGTGCGTGTGTGTGCGTGCGTGTGTGTGTGTGTGTGCGTGGAAATTCACGCGGCCTGACCCAAAAACCAATTGAGTCGCAACAATATACGTACGACGGAGAAAAACAAAAACCCCGGGTCGCTGGGTTCGTAACGCAAAGCGAGCTCACGGCACAGAGACAAATATCCCCCACGTAGCCTTGTCAGACGTTTCGGGGGCAAGGTGCCGGTAGCGAGCGTGCACGAAGGCCGGCGCCGCACGCACCGGGGGTGGGTGGGTTGCCAGCACCGCAGCCGGCCATCATCTCTGTCTCCCCGAGTGGTAATGTTTACACACACCGCACCTGGTGGTACTCATTAAAGGCAGGCCATTTTAGGATCGGTTCAGATAATCGTCGGCGGCGTTGGCCTCGAGCGGGAATCAAAACTCGACGATGACCGCCGTTCGCCGCCGAGCGGCGGCGACATCACCGCGGCGCTCGCGCCGGGCCCGCGTGCTCTCTAAGGCCGCGTGAAGCGTCACGGGGGCCAGACCCCCAAAGCGCCGTGGCTGACGACGACGCGAAGGCATCAACCCAGGAACGCGCGAGCGTGTTCGTGCTCGCAGGCGATCGACGCGATGGACGACCGGGAGGACCTGACGGAGCTGGGTCATCGCCTGCTGGACCTGCCCGCGGAGCCTCACCTGAGCAAGATGGTGCTGCACGGCGTCGTGCTCAAGTGCCTCGACCCGGTGCTCACCATCGCCTGCTCGCTCGCCTGCCGCGACCCCTTCGCGCCGCCCGGCCAGCCGGCGCACAGACGCGCCGCCGCCTTCTCGCGCAAGAATCTCGCCGCCTTCACGTTCAGCGATCACATGGCCCTGCTCCGGGCATTCCAGGTGGGGTGACTGACGCAGGTTGCAGTTGTCGCGTGGGCGGGAGGGAGGGAGGGAGGGGTATGTTTGGCAGGTCGGTCGGTCTGTGAGACTGGTAGTAACAACAATAATAGTGATTTGCATTTCATCGAGCGCCACTCCGTCACACTGTGGCATTTCGGAGAGCACTTTCCACGTGATAAGCGACATCCATAATAAAGGTTTTTTGTTGTCGGTTATATCGCAGTAAATATAAATGTTGTGTCGTTAAATCGCCACCACCCGACGCAGCCAATTAGTGAGGTTTGTCACATCAACAGAATGAGTTTCGTCTTCAGCACACCGGTGTGTTGGGAGAGTAAACCCACCACATTTAAAATTCAAGCACAAACAAACCTTACTTATTGGCCGTGTCGGGCGGTGGCGGGTTTAACGACACATTTATATTTGCGTGATCTAACCCAAAAAAAATATACATTTTTCTGGATATAATTTGTCGTCGAAGCCCACTGCGTTTTTTGGTTTGGGCCATGTTTGTTTGTTGTAGTACGGAGTTCGACTGATGGCCTTAATCTAAGTTGTCTTGTGGTTGTTGTTGTTGTTGTTTGACTTGCATCCCACTGGGATTTTTGCACACAGCGTTGGTGGTTTACAGTGCTTTTTCTGGAATATTTTGCTGTTTTTTTCCTGGATTTTCTGTTTTGCACAAAGTCACACAGAGTCACGTAGTCACTTTAAGATGTTTTCTTGTTCGCGTTTTTTTTGCTTTGTTGCCGTTGCACCACGATTCAAGAGCCGAATGGCTCACAGGGCTCCCCTGCCTGCACCAAATAAATGAAACTGAAACCGATAGGCGACACGCATCATCACACCTCACCCTGGACGCGCTACGAAGGGGCACCCCCTGTGTGGCACCACGAGGTGGCTTAGCACCTGGGCCTGCACGCGGGCATTCGTCCGTCTACAGCGGGCATCGATTTTTTTGCTCCTGAAAGTGCGATCCAAGTGGCGGTGTAATATTTTGAAAATGGCACATTTTGGAGCGTGACGCATTTAAGGATCTGTAACGTCCACTCTAAGGCATTTCTATTTAAAGCTTTCGTGACTGCAAGGATTCATCTTCTTTGGTTATTTCGGTAAAGTCACCACGTAGAATGAGAATAAAATAATAAATTGATAAAATAAAATAACAATAAAATTATCACGACGTTTCGGCCACTTGTGTTATGGCCGAAACGTCGTGAGAATATTATTGTGTTATACTGGTAAGAACGAAGTTGTAAACTGAGTGTACCAGCCTGCAATAGATTAATGTGTCCGTCCGTCCGTCCGTTCGTCCCTCCCCTTTCAATACTTTAACGAAGTGAAATCTCGTGCTGTTGGGTGTAAAATCAGCAATAGACAGCGCAGAGACTTGTCCTACCAGCCCACCCTGCAGGGACCTGTTATTTTTTTATCAATGTATTGTTTTATTCTCATTCTACGTGACTTTACCGAAAGAACCAAAGAAGAACACTCTAAGGCAGTCAATTTTTTTTATTATTTTATCAAGCGAGGGCCACCGAGCTACGTGGCTCTTTTTCAGAAGCGACCTGGCCGACAGACGATAGCCCAATGAAGTGGCTTATCGCGTGGAAATTTAACGCAGCCAAATACTTCTGAAACGCACGTTTCTGAATGCGGAGAGGGAAAAAAAACGGAGAAACATCCACGTGACCACGGGGAGAATATGCAAACTCCACGTGTGCAGCGGGCGTCGGGGGTCAGGATAAAACTCACGACATCCCGTATACCAGGCGAGGTAGTTAACATCCCGCAACCAAAAAAACCAGGGCCGGCCCGCCAGATTCGAACCGTGAACCTCTGCTGCATCTCCTGCCGGGCCACGTCACCGCCGCCTCTTTGAAAAGTTTATTTCCATTGCGCTGTCTGCGTCTCCGTCCTGCCAGGCGTGGCAGAAGGCGTGCGCCGGAGGCTCGGAGCGCTCCTTCTGCGAGCGAAGCTTCCTGAGCCGGGGCACCATGGAGATGATCGTCGGCATGAGGACGCGGCTGTTGGGTCATCTGCGCGCGTCCGGTAGGGCGAGCGGCCGGGTCGGCCGGGAAAGTTTCAGCGGGCGCCCAGCCGGCGGCCGCTGTAATCCTGGGGTACCAGGTTTCGGCTTCCCGTCTGCGATGAAACTGGGCTACTAATGACTAGCGTAGAGACCCATAGACTCACATAGAGACCCATAGACTCACATTGAGACCCATAGACTCACATAGAGACCCATAGACTCACATAGAGACACATAGACTCACAGTGACCCATAGACTCACATAGAGACTCAAATACTCACATAGAGACCCATAGACTCACATAGAGACCCATAGTCTCACATAGGGACCCATAGACTCACACAGAGACACATAGACTCACATAAAGACCCATAGACTCACATAGAGACTCAAATACTCACATAGAGACCCATAGACTCACATAGAGACCGATAGACTCACATAGAGACCCATAGACTCACATAGAGACCCATAGACTCACATAGAGACCCATAGACTCACATAGAGACCCATAGACTCACATAGAGACCCATAGACTCACATAGAGACCCATAGACTCACATGGAGACACATAGACTCACATAGAGACCCATAGTCTCACATAGAGATCCATAGACTCACATAGAGACTCAAATACTCGCATAGAGACCCATAGACTCACATAGAGACCCATAGACTCACATGGAGACACATAGACTCACATAGAGACCCATAGTCTCACATAGAGACCCATAGACTCACAAAGAGACCCATAGACTCACATAGAGACCCATAGACTCACATAGAGACCCATAGACTCACATAGACTCACATAGGTACCCATAAACTCACACAGGGACCCATAGACTCACATAGAGACCCATAAACTCACACAGGGACCCATAGACTCACATAGAGACCCATAGACTCACACAGGGACCCATAGACTCACATAGAGACCCATAGACTGACATAGGGACCCATAGACTCACATAGAGACCCATAGACTCACATAGAGACCCATAGACTCACATAGAGACCCATAGACTCACATAGAGACACATAGACTCACATAGTGACCCATAGACTCACATAGAGACTCAAATACTCACATAGAGACCCATAGACTCACATAGAGAACCATAGACTCACATAGGGACCCATAGACTCACATAAAGACCCATAGACTCACATAGAGACTCAAATGCTCACATAGAGACCCATAGACTCACATGGGGACCCATAGACTCACATAGGGACCCATAGATTCACATAGAGACCCATAGACTCAGATAGAGACCCATAGACTCACATAGAGACCCATAGACTCACATAAAGACCCATAGACTCACATAGAGACTCAAATACTCACATAGAGACCCATAGACTCACATAGAGACCCATAGACTCACATAGAGACCCATAGACTCAGATAGAGACCCATTTACTCACATAGAGACCCATAGACTCACATAGAGACACATAGACTCACATAGAGACCCATAGACTCAGATAGAGACCCATAGACTCACATAGAGACCCATAGACTCACATAAAGACCCATAGACTCACATAGAGACTCAAATACTCACATAGAGACCCATAGACTCACATAGAGACCCATAGACTCACATAGAGACCCATAGACTCAGATAGAGACCCATAGACTCACATAGAGACCCATAGACTCACATAGAGACACATAGACTCACATAGTGACCCATAGACTCACACAGAGACCCACAGACTCACACAGAGACCAATAGACTCACATAGAGACCCATAAATGTACGGAGACTCTGCAGACATTATATTGAGATCCATAGTGTCACAGGGACTGAGTTGTAACAATGCCGGGTGCTCAAGTGTAAGGTAGCTGAAGGTCTCATCCCAGCTACTCATGACTCGCATCGAGACCCATAGATTTACAGAGACCCATAGACATTACAAAGAGATCCCTAGCCTCACAGACACTGAGTTATGATTAAACCGGCTTCTTAAGTGTAGCAAGTTTACGGTCTCGGCCAGGTCACCAAATGACCGCACACAAAAGAAATCCTATTAAATTTGCTTCTGCACATAATTTTGCTAAGATTCCAGCTCTGATAATTTAACATTTTTCAGTTTGACCGTCATGCAACTAATATTAGTCTCATACAACAGAGCGACGTGTCAACTGGAGGTCACTTGAACGGGAGCTCTGTAGTAGCTCTACGATATCCGCCTCCGTTGGTCGCTCTCCATCACGGATGGTTGAGAGACCTCTGAAAGGATGACGCATCTCACGTCACGATGCTTTTGGCACGATGGGAATGATATTGAGGATTGATTTAAGGGGAAAAAAACCTCGGAATATATTTGTGGTTCGTCTCTTCTTATTGTTGAGAATTCTGCACTAACTCTCCCGGCAGGTTGGCAGCCACACACTACAGTGTCAACACTTGTGCATCACAGCAAACAGGGTCTGGGTTCGATTTCTGATTTTGGCGACTTTCTGTGTGCAGTTTATATGTTTGTACAGTTTCCTCTGGTTTCTCTGATTTCATCCCATAGTAAGCACTGGCGGAGCCAGTGGGGGGGGGGGGGGGGGGGGGGGGGGGGTGGCACGTGCCCAGCCAATGATCCGATCGAAATCCCTTAATTTCGATCGGATCATTGGGGTTTATTGGTAATAAATCGGCATTTTGCAACACCCATATTATTACTACGTGCCAGGGACTCTATGAGATGATAGGACAATAGTCTGAGTCCACAATTGGCAATAAGTAACGGCAAAGCGGTTATAAGCGACTCACAGAATTGTGCGCGGTTGCGTATATGCAGGACACGACTTCGCTGAAGGCATCAACACCTTCAGCGAGCGCGATGCTGATCACAAAACGGGGTTCAAATTCACCCCTCGATCACCGCACACGCGTCGAATAAAGAGCAAGGGACAATTTTTAATTGCTGGAGGGGTTGCCCCCACCTTCCTGAAGAGCCTGGCTCTGCCATTGATAGTATGTAAATAAATATTAGCATAAAATGTAACTGGTATTGGTCAAACATCCCAATGCTGTAAAACAATTATCTATAAATTACTCAATTGGGATCACACACACGGAGCGGCAACATCATCGCACCTCTACCACAAAAACTATGCAGGACCCTTCTGTGCCATGGTGGGAAAATGTTAACGACCTCGCTTGGTACACAGGAGGTCGTGGGTTCGATCCCGACCCTGACGCCTGCTGCTGTATATTTGGAGTTTGCGTGTCTCTCTCTCCGTGGTCACGTGGATTTTTCTCCGGGTCCTCCCTCCACCTTGAGAATCAATGTCACACGTGTCAGAATTTGTTTTCCCATTTTTTCTGGCAACAACAACAGGTGTTAAGATCATTGGTGAAGCCATGTTTCTCGCGAAAGTGCGGAGTTGGCCTGATAACTTTAATCTAAATTGTCTTATGGTTGATCATTGTTTTTTTACCCTTTTATCTGGCAACAAAACTGACACCTTTTTATGACAAGGAGTCATGTTTGCGTTGACCACAATACCTGCAGTCAAAATGCAAACAAAAAACACACTCTGATAATATATGCATTAAATTTCGATTTAAAGCTTTCGTGACTGCAATGATTCATCTTCTTTGGTTCTTTCGGTAAAGTCACGTAGAATGAGAATAAAATAATAAATTGATAAAATAAAATAACACAATAATATTCTCACGACGTTTCGGCCACAACACAAGCGGCCTTCATCAGGTGAACGGACGAGACTGTCTGGTAGGACAGCGCTGGAGTGAAAGAGCCACGTTCAGATCACGACCTTTAAGCTGTGTGAGAGGAAACAAAGCGTCTTGACAAAGGAATTAGCATATAATTTAGCATTGAAAAGGCTGAGTGATTAGCTTGTGACTGGTCACAGAAATAGCTATGTTAAAAGTTAAATCATACACATCCGCAGAGGCACCCCTTGACAAAGGAATTAGCATAGAATTTAGCATTGAAATAGCTAAGTTAAAGCATACACATCCGCAGAGGCACCCCTTGACAAAGGAATTAGCATAGAATTTAGCATTGAAATAGCTGAGTGATTAGCTTGTAACTGGTCACAGAAATAGCTACGTTAAAGTCAGAGCATACACATTCACCGAGGCACTTAGTACAAATCAAACAGGAGAATTTAGCATTGAAATAACTAGGCGAATTTAGCATTGAAATAACTGAGTGATTAGCTAGTGACTGGTCACAGAAATGACTATGTTGAAGTCAAGGCCTACACATCTGAGCTATTCACAGTACTATATAGTGAACCAATAAAAAACTAAAATATAAATTACCTTAATGTTATCAATAAACTCTATATTCTCCAATCAGCTAAGCTACCAACAATAAGTCGTTATATATCACAATGCCATATGGCGAAAAAATGGGTGGATTCTTACCCTCAACTTTAGCAACACGGATAGCTACCGGCCCCGTTCAGACGGACGAGTTCATCCATGGTCGGAACAGAGGAGGGGGAGAGAGACACATCTGAGCTATTCACAGTACTATATAGGGAACCAATAAAAAACTAAAATATAAATTACCTTAATGTTATCAATAAACTCTATATTCTCCAATCAGCTAAGCTACCAACAATAAGTCGTTATATATCACAATGCTATATGGCGAAAAAAATGGGTGGATTCCTACCCTCAACTTTAGCAACACGGATAGCTACCGGCCCCGTTCAGACGGACGAGTTCATCCATGGTCGGAACAGAGGAGGGGGAGAGAGACAGCTGCGAGGCGCTATTATACTCCATGTTGTAAACCATACCATTAACCGTGGTGTGAGAGGTATTAAGAGTCAATGCTGGCGAAAGAGCTGCGGTCTGAAGGTCATCGTAAAATACAATTAATTAAGAACAGAAATGATTTAAAACATCTTTCCAATGGTTACTAAGCCAGAATCCATCTTCTCGGTTGAAATTGTCTCTGTGCTTGTATATGTGAATGGCCTCATGAACGAATCTCTCATGGTAGCCGGTTGGTTTGCAAAGAACCTCCGTCTTGGAGAAGTCAATGTCATGTGAGCCCACTGAATTATAACAGTGATCTGCCACGGCAGAGGAGTTCGTCCTACCGTGTTTCAAGTCTGCTTTATGTTCGCGGATGCGGTCCGAGATATGTCGTTTGGTTTCTCCAATGTAGCTACTACCACAGAGGCACTTTAGTTTGTAAATGCCCGGGTACTGTATGTCTGGAACAGCATCTTTTACAGATGGAACTAAATCACGGATTTTATGTACTGTGTTGAATCGGACCTGGATCTTGTGTTTATTCAGGATTTTGGAGATCTTTTTAGTGACCCCTGCAATGTAGGGTTAGGTGATGGTTTTGAGTGGCTCCACAAGAGGATCCTTCTTCATGACTGGAGTAATGGCTTTGCGGATTGTGTAGTCGGAGTAACCATTAGCCCTGAGAGCCTGGTGTACGTGCTTGAGTTCACTGGTAATGTGTTCCTGGTCGGATATGCATTGGGCTCTATGGTACAGAGTCTTGATGAGAGAATTCTTCTGTGTGGATGGTGGTGGGAATCCGGTTTCTAGTAAGCATCTGTATGGGTAGCTTTCCTGTAGACAGAGTGGCTCATTGAACCATCATGTCTCCTTTTAATTAAGACATCCAAAAAAGGTCGCTTGCCATCTTTTTCGACCTCCATGGTAAATCTGATGGCTGGGTGTATGGAATTGATGTGGTCGAAGAATATATGCATTGTCCTAGAAACCGATTGGTCCACACCAATGTTTGCATTCTGACCACAAGCATTGTGGTTAATGCAGTGACATGATTAAAAAAAACCTCTTCTCATATTTTGGTACTGCCAAACGATGTCCCATGAAATGGCACACGTTTAGAGTATTTTTGCTACTGCTTTAAATCTCCGCGTGATGATAAGCCACTGTTGCGCTATCATTTGTGTCCAGGTTGCCTCTGAAAAATAGCTACGTGGTTCAGTGGGGCCTCAACTGGTAAAATGTAAATTATTTTACAGTTACGTTTTAAAACACGGTTATCTTTCCTGTGTAAACCAGCGTCACTGACAGTCACACCACTAACAACAACAACAATAATAATAATCGCGCGCCAGGTTTCGTGCGGCCGAGAGGCGTGGGCGACATCCGCGACCTCAACACGAACTCGGAGAAGTGGCCGGCGGTGAAGGCGGCGCTGGTGGCGGGGCTCTACCCCAACGTGATCCACGTGGATCGCACCACTCAAACGCTCACCACGAGGCTGGAGCGTAAGGTGCACCTCCACCCTTCCTCCTGCGTGCTCGACCAGTGCGTCTTCAATAAGGTACCACCGTGCGTGCACGTGTCCGTATGTGCGCGTGTGTGTGCGTGTGCGTGCGTGCGTGTGTCTGTGATGATTGCTTGTGTTGCAGTCGAAACGTCGTGAGAATTTTATTGTTTTACATTTTTATTATTTTATCGTTTCCCTTCTACGCGGTGGTGATTTTACCAAAAGAACCAAGAATATGAATCGCCGCAGTCGCGAAAGCTTTAAATCAAAATGAAACTGAAACAGTCGCCGTAAGCGGGGGTATCATCATTCAGTCAAATGGCACGCAAAGTTGACGAGAGCCAATTGGAAGCATCGTTTGAAGTTGTTGCAAGGGATGCTGCTTCACAAAGGTCAACAGGCGGATGAGACGGTATTGGAGTAACCGATGAGACGTCGCCGTTCGCGAACACACGACGTCTTGAACATCGGCCGTCTCTGCTTTCCCACCCCCCATGCCCGCTCTCACCTCCCCGTGTCTCCCTTATCGTGCGCGGTCCTCCCCCCCTCGCAGCAGGAGGGCGTTCCACAGGGGGTGGCGGCGCTTCCCACCGACTGGCTCGTGTTCGGCGAGATGACGCGAGTGCACCGCCTGCCAATCGCTCGCTGCGTCACGGCCGTGAGCCCCGTGGCGGTGGCTCTGTTCGCCGGGGCCCCCCCTCGCCTCGCCGCCTCCGCCCTCCGGGGACCGTCACCGACGCACGGCGCGAACGCCGCGGCCGGTGCCGCCGGCGACGGCGACGGCGACGACGCCGACGACGCGGCCGGCGCTTCTGCGGCCGCCGCCGCCGCCGCTACCAACGATGCCGGCCGCCAAATGCCACCACCATCGATAGACACCGCCACCGATCGCCACTGCCAACAACAGCCACCGCCGCTCCACCTTCACCGTAAACACTTTGCACCGCCAGACTAAGGCAGATATACCCCGTATAGCCTCAAGATACCTTTGGGGCAAGTGTTGTTAGCAAGTGGCGATGAAGGCCGCCAGGGTGGGTGGCCAGCGCCACGTGAGGCCACCTTTCTGTCCCCAGTGGTGATGTTTGCACACTGCGCCTGGTGCTCCTTTGAGGCTGAGTCGACCTAGGGTCGACATAGGGGAGGCCCAGGAGCGGTTCAGATAATCGTCACCGGTGGCCGTGAGCCAGAATCGAACTCGGGTCGCCGGGTTTTGCAGTGCAGCCTGCTGACCGCTACACTGCCGCTCCTCGCTAATACCACCTAAGACAAACATCTCCTGTGTTCTACAGAAACTTTTTAATAGTAGGGTTTTTCCCCTTTTTTTCTGGCAAAAAAACTGAAACCTTTTTACAAGGATGCATGTTACTGCATTAACCGCAATACCTGCAGTCGAAATGCAAACAAAAAAACTACTATGATAATATGATGCATTGTCCTTGAAACTGATTGGTCCACACCAAGGGACGGCTTTCTTTTGAGCCTCGACCCAATTGGTGCTCGACCAGATGACGCCACAAGGCGTTCAGCTCAAAGACAATGCACTATCAAATTAATGAGGGCTCGGGGTGAGCATCTACATCATTAGACCTCCTTTGTCAGTACCAAAATATTATAATAGGGTTTTTACCCTGTTTTCTGGCAGCAAAACTGAAACCTTTTTTGCCAGAAAAAAGGGGAAAAACCCTATTATTACATTTTGGTACTGGCAAAGGAGGTATAGTGATGTAGAAACTTTTTAATCAACATTTTTTTTTTACGTTACTTTACCGAAAGAACCAAGAATATGAATCTCTGCGAGTCACGAAAGTTTCAAGTCAAAAATTCTAAGAGAAACTGTTGTGGAGAGTGCTCTCAGCGATCGTCGATTGTGGTTGACGTGGCTCAAGATAGGGGAGGTGTGGGCCACCACCGCACCCCAAGGATGTTTGCACGCGGGACAAGGCGCTCATTTCAGGCTGAGTCGACCCAACGGGAGTCCGGGGGATTGGTTCAGAATATTCATCACCGATGTTTAGCAGCCAAATGCTCGACACAAATCTTTGTGACAGGGCTAACCTGTTTGATGTTGCTACAGACGAGGGTCAAGTTGTTTTGAAATGTTACCAGCCAGAAAGAACCCCCTCGTGACTTTACCGAAAGAACCAAGAATATGAATCCCTGCAGTCACGAAAGCTTTAAATCAAAATTTATTTGGCTGCTGTAAATGTCCACATGTCAAGCCACTGTTGAGCTATCATTTGTGGCCAGGTTGCATCTGAAAAAGAGCTACACAGCTCAGTGGGACCTTAATACCGGCTAAAATAAAAGTAGTGTATAGGTATGTTGAACTTATTTCGCACTGTACCTAGCGTAGCCAACCGTGCTTAATCGGAGGTGCGGAGGAACGACAATAAACTAAAACACAAAAAGCAGTTCGAAAGAAATGAGTTTTAAATTTATAGTGTTTACATCGATGATGCCGATGAATTTGGCTCGTGTGCAGGTCACGGCTCGGTGTTTATGAGCCGGTGGTCTCGGGCCGGTGGTCACGGCTCAGTGGTCACGGGCCAGTGGTCACGGCTGCTACGGTGACCGCGTCTTGCGTGAACTTGTGCGTGTGCGTGTGCAGTGGAGGGGATTCCCCCCGATAGCGGCGACAACGAGATTGAGGAGGAGGGGGAGGAGGAGGAGGAGGTGAACACGGCCGTTCTGCATCTAGACGAGTGGATCAACTTCAAGTTGGACCCCGAGGTGAGTGACGCCGCCACCTGCCACCATTGTCGTCGTCGTCGTCATCAGCCATGGTCGTATCCACTGCTGGATGGTGAATGTGTAGAGTTGGCTTTTGTCACTGCTGGATGAAAGCCTCCCCATGCCGCCACCGCCGCCGCCACCACCACCTCTCTCAATCGTGCAGTGCAACAAGAACAACAACAACCCGTTCCGCAGCTGGACGCAAACTCTCATCGCTCCGTCTGCGCGGTGGACGTGCTCTCGGACACGTCCGCGTCCCTTGGCTCCCGCTCCGTTATCATTCCTGACCGTTCATCTTCGCTTCTTAACCGTGGTAACGCTCCTGCCCCAAGCCCTCCCTCTGCTTTCTGAACAGTTTAGTATGATGTCATGAACCTCACAATAATGGTTTTTGTTTGGGGTAAGATTGTGTTCAATATCAATGCGCCGTTAACCCACCACCACCACCCGACAGCCAATTTTAGTGAGGTTTGTCACGTCGAACAATACGTGCAAATTAGGTACGACTTCATCCCACCGGTGTGTCGGAGAGTGAATCCACAACATTCACAATTTGACTACTGTGACGACATTTTGCCAGAAAGTGGCCCAAAGGTGTAACTGATTGGCACGTTTACGTGACACGTGACACATCTTCCTAATTGGCCTCGTCGGGTGGTGCTGGGTTAACGACACATTTATATTTACGCGATCTAACCCATAAAAAAACCTTTCATCTATAATATTGGTCGCGAAAGCACGATTACTACTACTGCTGCTGCTGCGTGTGAAACTGTCATTAACCTTTTGATTTAAAGCTTTCGTGACTGCAGTAATTCATATTCTTAGCTCTTTCGGTAAAGTCACGTTGAAGGGAAACAATCAAATATATATAAAACAATAAAAATTCTCACGACGTTTCGACCATAACACAAACGGTCGTCATCAGGTGTGTTGGTCTGCATTAATTTATTTGTTTTGAAACGGTGTATTTATTTATAAAAACACGTCAGCCCCACGCGCAGCGATTCGGCAGTTTATTTAGAAGGACTAGTCCATCTATGTTCAAGGGGGGTACCTCAGTGTTTAGTCCTTGATGAACCAAGTCTTCAATGATTGCGATTACCTGACACCATCGCAATCATTGAAGACTTGGTTCATCAAGGACTAAACACTGAGGTACCCCCCCTGAACATAGATGGACTAGTCCTTCTAAATAAACTGCCAAATCGCCGCACGTGGCGCTGACGTGTTTTTATAAATAAATACACCGTGTTAAAATAAATAAATTAATGCAAACCGACACACCTGATGACGACCGTTTGTGTTATGGTCGAAACGTAGTGAGAATTTTTATTGTCTTATATATATTTTATTATTTTATTGTTTCCCTTCAACGTGGTGACTTTACCGAAAGAGCTAAGAATATGTCATTAGCCCGTGCGTGTTTTCTCGTGCACGTGTGCGTCGCTCTGTCTCACGGTGCAAATTCCCAGCACGAGTGAGGCTGTGAACACGCAAAATACCCGACAAGAAGCCAACAGTCGGATGAGGCTGTCGCGTTGTTCTTAAGAGCCGACTGCGTGGAGCGCTTCGCCGAGATGGCTGAGATCCTGGGTTTCACGACCCGATTTTTTTGACCGCCTGCGATTACACCGCGGTGCGCACAGCTGTGGCGACTTGATGGTTTCGGCCCCGGCTACCGATGGCCGTACAAACACACCCCATCACATTTACCCTGGTGCGCGTTTTGTTTGTATGTAATTTCATCCCGGCTTAATTACAACCGACCTCTGTTGCTAGTCTGTGGGTCTCCGTGTGAAGGTGCGTGTGTCTCTGTGGGGCCCAACGGTTACGAGATGTTAACTACGTCGCCTGGTATGAAGGGAGCGCGTGGGTTCAATCCCGACCCTGACGCCTGCTCTATGTTTGCAGTTTGCGTGTTTCCCCCCTTGGTCGTGTGGATTTTTCCCTGGGATCTCCGGTTTTTCCCTCCGCGTTTAGAATGAGCACGCATGCCGAGTATTTGGCCGCTATTAGTGTCCACGTGATAAGCCGCTTTGTTGAGATATTATTTGTGGCCAGGTTCTGAAAAATATCTCTCTAGCTCAGTGGGCCTTACCCGGTGAAATAGAAAGTTTAGTTTTAGTTTGCAGAAGAGTGGACGAGGCTTTCCTGGGGAAACAAGGATCTACGTATCACTACAAATGTAAATTTTTATTTAAAGCTTTCGTCACTGCAGGGATTCATATTCTTGGTTCTTTCAGTAAAGTCACCATGTAGAAGGCAACCAATAAAATAATAAAAATATAAAACAAAATTCTCACGACGTTTCGACTGCAACACAAGCAATCATCATCAGGTGTGAAAACCACAGCAAGAAAATACAAAAAAATTATTGCTGTGGTTTTCACACATGATGATGATTGCTTCTGTTGCAGTTGAAACGTCGTGAGAATTTTATTGCTTCATTTTTTTATTATTTTATTGTTTCCCTTCTATGTGACTTTACCGAAAGAACCAAGAATATAATACAAATGTACTTATAGTAATTTACTTGTTTATCCAGGAGCTGTAGGACTCTTTTTCGGGAGGGTCCTGTAATTGAGTTTTTATTTTAAGATATTTTTTTTGCCAATCGGTGATGAGTCGTGTTTATTATTCACGTGTGAGAGGAAACGGGAGCACCCGAAGAAAACCCACGCCTTGCGCGAGGGGGCAACGCTTTATCCCCGCACAGATGGAAACAGATGGAGATCAGTCCACTTTCCCTCGACTCTTGCGGCCAGGGAGTTTTAGAACATTGGCGCCGCAATCAACTTCTTTCTTTAAAACTGCTTTTTGTTTTGAGTTTTTTCCCTTTCCTTCACCCTTCACCTCCAATTAGCAAGGTTGGCTACGTACAGTGCGAAAGAAGTTCAACATACACACATACGGGGACTCCTCTGCTTACGAATGTTCGACTTACGAACAAACCCGGTTCGTATGTCCAGTTGCCTATTCGGACCGAGAGTCGCGAGCTCAACTGCTGTGCAATAGACGGCGGTGGTGGCTTCTGCATCTGTAGAACGCGAAGAGCCCAGTGGCACCCACATCTGACGGGAGGTTACACAACTTTTAAAGCCATTCCCGGTGCTCAGCGCACAGTGCCGTACAACGCCGTTAGGAATCGACAGGGGTACAGTTGGCACTTACGGACAAATCGACTTACGAACAGACCCCCGGAACCTATAACTCGTCCCCTAAGTAGAGGAGTCGCCGCCCACAACCCTCGCCGCCGCCGCCGCCGCCTCCAAAACGCCGGGCGATCGATCCTCGTTCACGCCCTCCGCTCCGCTCCCCTCCCCCCCCGCCAGGCGGCGAACCTGCTGCTGCTGCGGCAGAAGTGGCGCGCGCTGTTCGCGCGCCGCATGCGGGAGCCGTCGCGCGCCCCGTCGCAGGCGGACGAGGCGACGGTGAGCGCTGTCGTCGCGGCGCTGGCCCGCGAGGACGAGGCCCTCGGCCTGCGGCGGCCCGCCGGCATCGGCCAGCGGCCGACGATGCCGATCGCTCCCGCGGCGAGGTTTTCGCCCCCGGCGGCGGCCGCGGCGGCCGCGGCGGCGGCTTCGTGGATGGCCGATCGTTGCCGGATGAGTGGCGGTGGTGGTGGTGGTGGTGGTGGTGGAGCCGGTGGTGGTGGAGCCGGTGGTGGTGGTGGTGGTGGAGGTGGGGCCGAGACAAACCGAGGAGTTGCTTGTGACCAAGATGTGAGGCCATGATCGTTTTCACGTTATTTATCGGGCAGGGAGGTCGGTGGCAGTTGTGTAGATAGCAACGATCTGTGGGTCTCTGTGTGAATGTAGAGGTCTGTAGGTCTCTAGGTGAGTGTAAATAGACCTCTATATACATCATTGGCTTAGATCGTCAATTCGCTATACTTGCAACGTGGATGTGAGAGGTCGTGTCACGTCCGTGGCTTGACAGGAGAAATAAAAACACGATTACATATCACTCTGAAACCAGTTCAACACGTAGTCAGTAGGCGTCCGCAACCATTATTATCCGTAATGATGATTTTAAGGTTAAATCGCATCAATATAAATGTGCCGTTAAATCCGCCACACCCGACACAGCCAATTAGTAGGGTTATTCATGTAAACAAAGCGTGCCAATTCGTTACTGGTACTGCACGCCGGTGGTGTGTTGGAGAGTAAACCCACTACAACATTTACAATCCGTTACTGGTACTGCACTCCGGTGGTGTGTTGGAGAGTAAACCCACTACAACATTTACAATTCGTTACTGGTACATCACACCGGTGGTGTGTTGGAGAGTAAACCCACTACAACATTTACAATTCGTTATTGGTACTGCACACCGGTGGTGTGTTGGAGAGTAAACCCACTACAACATTTACAATTCGTTACTGGTACATCACACCGGTGGTGTGTTGGAGAGTAAACCCACTACAACATTTACAATTCGTTACTAGTACATCACACCACGGGTGGTGTGTTGGAGAATAAACCCACTACAACATTTACAATTCGTTACTGGTACTGCACGCCGGTGGTGTGTTGGAGAGTAAACCCACTACAACATTTACAATTCGTTACTAGTACTGCACTATGGTGGTGTGTTGGAGAGTAAACCCACTACAACATTTACAATTCGTTACTAGTACTGCACTATGGTGGTGTGTTGGAGAGTAAACCCACTACAACATTTACAATTCGTTACTGGTACTGCACACCGGTGGTGTGTTGGAGAGTAAACCCACTACAACATTTACAATTAGTTACTGGTACTGCACGCCGGTGGTGTGTTGGAGAGTAAACCCACTACAACATTTACAATTCGTTACTGGTACATCACACCGGTGGTGTGTTGGAGAGTAAACCCACTACAACATTTACAATTCGTTACTAGTACATCACACCACGGGTGGTGTGTTGGAGAGTAAACCCACTACAACATTTACAATTAGTTACTGGTACTGCACTTCGGTGGTGTGTTGGAGAGTAAACCCACTACAACATTTACAATTCGTTACTGGTACTGCACGCCGGTGGTGTGTTGGAGAGTAAACCCACTACAACATTTACAATTCGTTACTGGTACTGCACTCCGGTGGTGTGTTGGAGAGTAAACCCACTACAACATTTACAATTCGTTACTAGTACTGCACTATGGTGGTGTGTTGGAGAGTAAACCCACTACAACATTTACAATTCGTTACTGGTACATCACACCGGTGGTGGTGTGCAGTTCGGGGCTTTGTGTGCGTGTGTGTAAGTTTGTCCATGCGCGGAGATGAGCCGCGTCAGCTCCTCGCACTTCAAACCCTCTCTTGAGTCCTCTGCCCAGCGGTGGGAAATCACGGCCGCCTTACATCTTGTCGGATCCATCAACTTTCTTCCTCCCTGCCTGGTGCCTTCCGATTCTTCATGCAGCAGACTTCACTCAGTGCCTCTTTCCCCAGCATCCCCCAAACCCTTCGAGAATTTTGAAAAACTTTGAAATTTTATTTCGAACTGTTTGTCGTGTTTAGTTTGCTTGTCCTTTCCCCGCACTTACGATTTGCGTGGTTTGGCTGCGAACGGTTGCGAAATAAATTTTGATTTAAAGCTTTCGTGACTGCAGGGATACATATTCTTGGTTCTTTCGGTAAAGTCACCACCACGTAGAAGGGAAACAATAAAATAATACAAATATAAAACAATACAATTAAATCACGACGTTTCGACTGCAACACAAGCATGATGATGATTGATGATGATTGATGATGATTGCTTGTGTTGCGGTGCGAAAGAAGCTCAGCGTGCACACAGCTTCCTTTCGTCCAGCTGTCACCTCTGAGAATGTGCCCAATGCACGTGCGTAGCCCTTCCTGGATCGTCGGCGTCACACACACACACACAAAGCGTCGCCTGTTTCATCGCACAGCGCATCGTGACACAGCGTCGTCATGTGCAGCAGCATCAACAGCAACCCTTCTAGAACTTCCTATCACGTGGTTTGTGTCCATACCACGTGTTTAGCCCCTCTTCTGTATTGTCGTCGTCACACGCACGGCATCACGGCACGCGGCAACATCAGATCGCGTAACTATAAATGCGTGTTGTTACACCCACCACCACCACCACCACCCGACACAGCCAATTAGTAAGGTTTGTGACGTAAACAGAACGTAGATTTAAAACTTTCGTGACTGCTAGGATCCATACTCTTTGGTTCTATTGGGTAAAGTCACGTAGGTATAAAAAATAAAATAACAAAAATCATGACGAGACTGTCCTCCAGACAGTCTCGTCCCTTCACCTGATGAAGGCCGCTTGTGTTGTGGCCAAAACGTCGTGATTTTTGTTATTTTATTTTTTTTCCTACGTGACTTTACCCAATAGAACCAAAGAGTATGTAAACAGAACGTGCCAATTCGTCACCAGCACAGTCTCACACCGGGCGTGTGCCGGAGAGCAAAGGCCACGACATTTACAATCCGACCGCGACGTTTCGCCGGCAATTGCAACCGGCGTCATTGGGCGACGGCCAGATTCGCGGAGGAAACTTTTTCCAGGACTTCCTCCACGCAGCGCCGCACCGCTGAGAACGTGCCCCAATCCACGTCCTCGCCCTCGCCCAGATCGGCTGCTGCTGCTGCTGGGTGCTACGCCCCACGAACGAACCCCTTCGGCCGACGCGAACCCCCTCGCGGTGTGCCGTTCACTCGTTTGCCTGCCCGTCCGCTCTCGCCGGTTTCGCCGCCCGCCGGCTGAAGCCTCCGTCTCCGCATGCGCCACTTCGTCGTGAAGAGCGGCAACGTGCGCAGCCTGGAGCTGTCGCAGCAGAGGGTCGTCTGGCCGACGAAACTGAACGGCGCGTTCCCGTCGTGCCCCGTCGTCCACCTCGTCTTCTCCGTGCGGGGCTCCGGACGCTTCCAGGTTTGGCAGGGGTGGTGGTGGTGGTGGTGGTGGGGGGGGTGGGTGGGTGGGTGGAGGGGCGGCGGAGGTGGATCGTAACGACCCGGACCAAACTGGACATATCTGTCGAACGGATCTTCGTAGATCTCATCGGAATCCTCCCGCAATTTAAATAAAGATTCTGGATTGTGAATTGTTCAGTACGTTTGGTGTTGTTGGCGCTGTTGTCGCAGTGCAGGGCCATCACGAACGAAGGCAACATGTTAACTACCTCGCCTGCTACGCGTGAGGTCGTGGGTTCGATCCCGACCCTGACGCCTGCTGCTGCTGCTGTTTATTTGGAGTCTGTGTCTCTCTCATCATCATGGTGGCTAGGAGATGTCAACTTCCTCGCCTTGTCTACAGGAGGTCGTGGGTTCGATCCCGACATTGACGCCTGCTGCTGCTGCTGTATATTTGGGGTTTTCGTGTCTCTCATCATCATGGTGGCTAGGAGATGTTAACTACCTTGCCTGCTACGCGGGAGGTCGTGGGTTCGATCCCGACCGTGACGCCTGCTGCTGCTGCTGTATATTTGGAGTTTGCGTGTCTCTTTTATCTCTTCCCGCGATCGTGTGGATTACTCTCCCGGGTCCTCTGGTTTTTCCCTTCCACGTTTAGAAAAGCTTAGAGCATTTGGCTGCTGCAAATTCCCACACGACGAGTCGTTTCGTTGAGCGCTAACTCGTTGGCCGGGTCGCTTGCTGAAAAAGCGCCGTGTAGCTCAGCGGGCCTCTAAACCTGGTAAGTAAAAAAAAAAATCCGTTAAAAACCACAAAAAACACGACGCGCCGTAGGGCCGACGCACGACGAGCCGAGCGGCCTCGGGTTGGGGCGTGACGGCGGCCGTGTTGCCAGGGCTACGCACGGATGGTGTCGGAGATCGGCAAGGAGCGGTGCCGGAGACCGGGGGCTCCCCCGCGCTGGGCGGAGCGTTTCGGGTGCTGTGGCTGTACCTGGGCAGGATCCCCTTCCAGCAGGTGCAGCACCCTGCTCAACCCGTGGTGTAACAACAACAAGAGGGTGCAGATGAGCCGTGATGGGCAGGTGAGCGCCCCCCCCTCTCCCTTCCCCCATGTAGTTCGAGAAGCTTTCCACGGCTGTACCGGAGGAATTTAAACCGGCTCAGACCTCCTGTAAATTACGTGACGTGTGTGGTCCCTCCCCCACCCCTGCCCCCTCTCTCTGAAGCCATTCCACAACACACAGAGCTCTTTGCAGCGCACGTCTGGCTCATTCGTTCTCTGTCTTCCCTCCACTCTCATCATCGTCATCACCCTCTCGTCATTCCTTCTCCCCCTCCTCTCTCCCTGCCTTTCTCCCTCATCTCTTCCTGCTGTCCGTCTTGAGCCGTGCCCCTCCTCTTGGCGACCTCCGTCCTGACATCGCTTCCCTTTTCGCGCACCGCTTGATCCTTGACTGTACACCCCGCACATGCTATCCTTGACTCTGCATCCCTTCCCGGTAGTGTGCCCTGGGTCAAATCCATCCCGAACGGAAACATCTATACGGGCTAAAAAAAATAGGTATTTGGGGCGGCAAATGTCACTCGGATCGCCGGCGCAGACATTTGAGAAAATTACGGCCGTCCCAAAAATTGTCGCCTCTGGGCGAGCGCTAATAATTGCATTCCCGCAGAGTGTCGGGGTACAAGTTTCTCCGTGCACGGGTCTCCCAGGGGAATATGGCAGCAGCGAACAATGATTGCTGGTGCGCTGATGATTCCTCATGCCGACGAAACCGGCCTACTGTTGCGTCCTTGTTTCACTGCCGTCTGTCAGGACGGCCACATTTTCTCAGCTCTCTTTGAGTCGGTGGTTTTAAACGGAAAGTTGGCACACGTTCAGTTACCACCTTTGTGTGGTTACATCTGCGCATGACGGTGGTGGTTGTGATGGCGGTGCCCGTGATACAGTCGGTGGTGGCACGTGTGGGGAGCGATACTGTAGCGGTTAGCTATACGGGGGGTGTGGGTCTTTGTTTTCTTTGTTGGTGGCACGTGTGTGACGGTGATGATGGGTAGCGGTGCTTGTGACGGTAGTTGCGGTGCGTGCGGTCGTGGGTTTATTTCTGTGATTGCGATGATGTCGTGGGAGGGCACGTGGCGGTGGCGACGTTGGCGTGACGTGGCGTCATTGCTGCGGCCGACTATTTACGACTCTGGGAATGTCCATCACAGGAGCTTGAGACTCGGGTTGGAGAACAGCTGCTCAAATTGTGGGACAGATGGCCCCGTGTCGCCGGTGATGGTGGTGGCGGCGGCGGCGATGGCGGCGGTGTCGTGGGTGCCACTGGCGCCGCTGGCAGCGCTGACGACAACACGGCGGAGCTAATTGGAAGCAGAGCAACACGCACCCCGGCGGATGGGACCCCTCCTCTCCTCGAGGGCTGTGGTAATTTTTGTATTTTTATTCCCGTGAAAATAAGCAGCGATGGAAACCGATAAAATGCCCCGTTTTTAATTCCCTTTCCGAGTTGTGGCACGTGGCGGGGAGAGACACCGGAGAACCCGGAGACAACCCATTCGTACGAGAGAGTCACTCTCACAGATGTCAGCGGCAAGATTTGTGTGTGTTTTTTTAAATGCACCGCTGTCCTGTCACCTCCCGAATGCTTCTCAGGCACAAGCCCACAGCACCACCTCCTCCTGGCATCCCCCGGTATTAACCAAGACCTGAAACCTGCCTCGCTTTGGAGAATCGCACGCCTAAAATGACCTTATGTAAACATCCAAACTACGAGTGGCATTGTGAACGCTCCCTCGTGTTCATTCGCACGTTCTGCTCACTTGAAACAATCCGCGCTGGGCTGCACGCGGGTCCCTGCGCCGTGTTCACGGGCTGTGCCCGCCGTGGGTCTGCCCGCACGGCGATGCCCGACGTTTCGGAGCTCCCCCCGGCGGTGCGTAAATTTTGCACCGTACGTACGTTGGACTCCTTTCCGCACCGCACATAGCCAACCGTTGCCAATCGGACGCGAGGAGATTTCGTTCGCTGTGTTTTATTTTCTTTGGTTCTTTCGGTAAAGTCACCACCACGTAGAATGAGAATAAAATAATAAATTGATAAAATAAAATAACACAATAATATTCTCGTGACGTTTCGGCCACAACACAAGCGGCCTTCATCAGGTGAAGGGGACGAGACTGTCTGGTAGGACAGCGCTGAATCCTTGCAGTCACGAAAGCTTTTAATCGAAAAATGTGTTTTATTTGTTTTTTTTTTCCCAGCGAAGGCCGCAGCAAGTCAGTCCCCTCTGCAGATGCCGAGGTGCTAACCGGCGGCCCCGCCAAACGGACGCGCCGCTCTCGCCGTGTGCTCGCGTGGGCGAGTCCTGCGGCACGGGGGGGGCAGCTGCTCTGAACCCGGCGGGCCCGAGTTCGATTCCTGCTCATGGCCAACAAGCAGCAAGCGATGATTTACCCGGACCGGCGCTGGGGCCCCCCTCCCCAGGAGTTCCTGGTGCCGTAACGTAAAAAGATCGCCGCGAGGGAGACAAAGGCGGTTGGGCGTGGCGCCGGCTACCCACCCCCCCCCCCCCTACTCGTGTAGCCTTGACGACTTTCGCAGGCGCCGCTCGCGAAACCGCGCTCGCCCCGACGGCCCGCGGAGGTCCACGCGGGGGACCTTTGTCTTGGGGGGTGCCGGCGGAGGGACGGCGGGTGGCTCTTTGTTAGTGGGACTAAAATAACAAAAGTGCGGATTCCCGCGAGATGGACACGTGGGCGTCCCCCCCGCGGTCTGCTCGCTGAATCGTGAAGATGCGCCGAATGACCTCCGTCGGATTGCGCGCGTTTACATTGTGAGTGTCCGTTGCTTTTGTCGAGTTGTGCGATTGTCCGACGTTCTCGCTCCGCGCGCTCCAAATGTTGGGCATCGAATGCGTGTGTTGTGCTTTGAGGAGGAGGCGGAGGCGGGTTAGGCCCTGTTGCCGTGACAGCGGTGCGTCTGTGAGCGAGGCTGATCGCCTCGAGGAGCCAAATCGGTCAATCCTCTGAGAGCTGTTTATTTTTGCCGCTTTTGAAAACGTGCGAAAAATTTAAATGAGCAATAAAACGTTCGTGAAGTATCGGTCGTGTGACGAGCCAAGAATGTGTGTCCCGTGTGTGACGTCACCCCTCCCCAATAACCAATGAGGGGGTGACGTCACTCCACGTGCCGCACCCCTCCCCAATAACCAATGAGGGGGTGACGTCACTCCACGTGCTGCACCCCTCCCCAATAACCAATGAGGGGGTGACGTCACTGCACGTGCCGCACCCCTCCCCAATAACCATTAGCGGGTGACGATGTGTTACGTGCGATGTCACGTGCGGTGTCACGTGCGGTGTCACATGCTGTGTGTCACGTGCGGTGTCACGTGCGGTGTCACGTGCTGTGTGTCACGTGCGGTGTGTCACGTGCGGTGTGTCACGTGCGGTGTCAACGTGCGGTGTCAACGTGCGGTGTCACGTGCGGTGTCACGTCCATTGTCCGTCCCGGTCCGCGAACCCCTGACGCCTGGTGTCTGCGCGGCTTCGCGCTGGGGCTCCGCGCGGGGCCTCGCGGCGCACCTAGCCTGGCACGGGTAAGGGTGGCATGTAAAAAAAAAAATGCGGCGGCCGTTATTCGGTTGGTTTGTGCAAAGAGACGTTGCATTGAAACCCGTGTTGTGAGTCGCACATGATGTATGATGATGATGATGATGAGTAGGACGATGAGGAGGATGACGATGAGGAGGATGAAGATGAAGAGAAACTTATCGAGGGGGTCCGCCGTTCCCACAGGGGGCAGCCGCCGGTCTAGCGGTGGGACACAATGTGGGCGTGGCTGCAGCTTGTTGGACCCGTGCCGCTGCCTCCGCCGCCTCCGCCGCCTCCGCCGCCTCCGCCCACCGACGGCGGCGGCGGCGATCGCTCCGGCGCGCTTCGGCGCCCCCGTCGCCGGCGGCGGCGATCTCGTTCTTCTTCCACGGCGGCGGCGGGGGCCGGGCCCTGCCCTCGCGGGTTCCGGCGGCCTGTCGCGGCGACGGTCGCGGTTGGTGGCACGCGTCGCTGTGGCCCCCGGCCGCGGGGGTAACGGAGCGCCGGGGGCGGGGGACGAACACGGAGGTTGGCGTCGCATTTTTTTTTCCCCCGGCTCTGTTAAAAATGTGGCGCGTGACAAAGGAGTTGTTGGTCTTTTGCGCCGTTTGTCACTTTTCGTTTACGGAAAATAAAAGTGACGATTATGTCCCTTGTTTATGTGCAGTGTCGTTGATAAAGGAAGGCGTTTTTCGGTGAAATGTAACAATTTGGGTCTCTGAATGCAACTAAATATATACACTACAAATTCGCACATTCATGGACACAAGGAACAATTTCGAGTTATTTTAATAATAACCGTTGTGGTTTCTAAGCAATTTTTTTTATCTTTATCAAGAGAGATGAACGTTTTGTTCAATGCGCACGTGATTAAAAATGTTTGTTAAAAATGGCACACATTTCCTCTCGGAGATTTCATCGGCATTCAATTAGCACGGCCAAGAAGAATATTTTTGCCTCCCCGGCTGTACACGTTCACAGTTCAGTGAGATTGGGAGAGGCAGAGGCTGGGTAGCTCGCAGAGCGAAGCTCAGAGCACAGAGCCTGCACCTTCATCTGAAGATAGCTGACCTAATGAACACAAACTCCACCCAGGAGATGAAATCAGTTCGTCTGCGTGCCCTGGGTGGGTCGATGCATCGCGAGTTCATTGGACGTGCTGGTTGGCGTCGGCTTGGGCCGGCTTTCATCCTGCAGTGGATATGATCACGGCCGATGACAGTGATGATCTTCATGACGTCGTTAACTTGCCGTGTTAAACACATTCCACGTTAAACGTTAACGCAAGCAGCCGTCCTCAGGTGAAGAAACAGCTGTCGGAAAGACAGCGTCCTCATTAGGACAGCTCTGTTCTTCACCTGAGGAGGGCTGCTTGCATTGTGGCCTGAAACGTCGTGAGAATTTTATTTTATTGTTTTATTTTTTATTACTTCCTTTCTACGTGACTTGACCGAAAGAACCGAGTCTATGAATCGCTTGCAGTCACGAAATCTTTAAATCAAAAGTGCCACATTGCCGAGCCTGTTGAACTCAACCATGCCCCGCGTCAATAATCGTGAATTAGGTAAAGGTTGAGAATCCCAGACCCCATCCTCCACGCTCGCCCGAGAAAACCGGCTGAGCGTGTCTGGCAGGGGATAGCAAGCCGTCACCCGACTCTCTTAGGGGCTTGCGATGCAACAACCGTGGGGGGTGGGGGGTATGGAACTTGATGATCGCGAGTATTTGTAGGGGTCCGCGACCCACGACCTCCTGCGTACCAGGCGAGGTAGCTAACATCTCGTCAACCATGGCGCTCCCACACTGCTGAGGTGTCTGGGAGTAGCCATACTTTTACCCCACCGAACGTCACCTGCCGATCGACTTAACTGCGTGGACGGAGGTCGAGAGCGGTGGGGGGTGGGGGAGGGAGATTTATAATCCCTGCCCGATGATTTCAGCTGCCGCGCCGGGAGGTCAAAATCTAAGCGACGACCTCTCTGGACTGCCAGTCCAGCTGCTGGCCACTGGCACAGTGCCAGCAGCCCCCGTGACTCAGTGCCGTCAACGGCACGTTTCAAACCAGGAATGCAATGACGTTGAAGAACATCAATTCGTGGCTAATGTTTATTCCTTAAAATGGCACAGGGGAAGTAAAATCGAGGAAATGTTCAAATCAAGATGTTATGCGTCGTGCGTGTGTGTGTGTCGGGTTCCACATCTGACTTTGCATTTTGAAGTCGGCCTGGTCTGTGAGTTGTCTGGAGCGTCAGCACAGCACGGGCTGTCCACGTCTCCAATGACAATGTCTGGGAAGGCAACCCAATTTCTGATAAGCAAAACATTCCTGCCGTTAAAACAGATTTTAAAAAGGGAATCTGTAGGAAAATGCATTAGAAAGATATTAACTTATAATTAAAACTCAATATCTAATTTAATTGATTGTTCACGCTTACGGTGGCTTTCAGACCGCATCCATTATTTTCGTCTCCCCCCTCCTCTTTTCCCGAACATAGATGGACTCGTCCATCTGAATAACTGCCAAATCGCTCTCCGTGGTGCTAACGTAAAAAAAAAACGCCACTTAAAAAAATGTCTTGCTGTGGTTTTCACACCTGATGATGATTGCTTGTGTTGCAGTCGAAACGTCGTGAGAATTGTATTGTTTTATATTTGTATTATTTTATTGTTTCCCTTCTACGTGGTGACTTTACCGAAAGAACCAAGAATATGAATCCCTGCAGTCACGGAAGCTTTAAATCAAAATTTAAGAAGAATATGACAATATTGTTGTTTCTAGATTTAAAGCTTTCGTGACTGCTAGGATCCATACTCTTTGGTTCTATTGGGTAAAGTCACGTAGGTGAAAATAAAATAACAAAATTTTCACCTACGTGACTTTACCCAATAGAACCAAAGAGTAATATTGTTGTTGCGGATTCCTCGTGCTTGCAAGGAAAACACAAAACATTCGTGCAGGAGAGCCGGCTTCGTTATGATTTTGCTCCTCACTCGTCGAGTCGGTGACTCACTCCCACCACGTGGCCAGAAATAAAGCTGTAAAATAAACGGATTACTTTAAGAAGAGACAATAAAGTCCGATGGCCCCTTCTCTCAGGCATCACCACCCCCACCCCCCACATTCTAGACAGGTCGTTGCATCGCCAGACAGCGTGATGGGAACGGCTTGTGGGAGGCCTCTGACCCCGCAGCGGATAGGTCATGGCTCACAATGAGCAACAGCTGCACGTGCTCCCATGAAGCGTACGTGACAATTCTTCGTGGGTTCTAAACTTCCGTGAGTAGTAACAATACCAATATGTTATGAGACCTCCTTTGCCAGAAACAAGATATAGGAATAGGTTTTACCCTTTTTAACTGGCACAAAAACTGACACCTTTATTCAAGGCGTCATGTTTGCAATGACCACAACACAAGCAGTCAAAATGCAAACAAAAAAGACAACTCTGATAATAATATGCACTGTCCTTGAATTTGATTGGTCCACACCCGAGACAGCTTTTCTTAGAGCCTAGTCTCCATTGGTGTTTTGTGCCAGTTAAAAGGGTAAAACCTATTCCTATATTCCAATACCAATAGGCCCGTCATGAGAAGACTCGCACGCGACAAATTGTACGCGCCCTACGAATATTTAAAAGGCTATACAGCACAGGGCAGTGTGGGCATTTCATTGCATTGCAGCGTGTGGCCAGCAACACCTGGTGCCGGTGTCTGGCTCACGAAGATGTTCGAGGAGCAGGAGACTCACTGCCACGTAGAGATATTTATGTTTTTAGATGAAGCCCTGTGCCATTGATTACGAGGGCGGTTAGACGGAGGGCATCGAAGCCTCCTCCTTGTTTGCACAGTCACACAAAGTCACTTTAAGATGTTTTCCTGTTCATGTTTTTTTGTTTGTTGCGGTTGCACCTGATTCAAGAGCCGAATGGCTCACAGGGCTATACCAAATAAATGAACTATGAACTAAAAAACACGGGGGTTTCTGGCACGTTATTACGTCTCACGGAGTCTATCTCGTGACCAAAATCGTGTTTATCAAGCGGTGTTTGCACCTGCTGTTTATCCCACTATTGGAATAACCTGAGAAACGTGTTCAAACCTTTGTAGAGTATTAATTAATGACGTCACTATCACCCCTCCGGTGCAGTGACGTCAGAGAGTGACGTCACTGCACGGCGGGCGGGGACGGTGACGTCATGTCCCCCTGGGGTATTCAAGGTTGGGCACCCGTGACGTGAACGAGGTGGTCGCTAGGAGCCAGAAAAGTGTGAAGTTGGAAGCTGTGACCCAGGCTTAGGGGGAGATTGGCACCAGGCTAGGGTAGCCTGCGGGTGTGCTAGGCACCTCCCCAGTACCCTACCCCTGGGGGAGCGATGGGACCCAGGGTAGGGGGAGATTGGCACCAGGCTAGGGTAGCCTGCGGGTGTGCTAGGGACCTCCCCAGTACCCTACCCCTGGGGGAGCGATGGGACCCCGGGGTAGGGGGAGATCAGCACCAGGCTAGGGTAGTCTGTGGGTGTGCTAGGGACCTCCCCAGTACCCTACCCCTGGGGGAGCGATGGGACCCAGGCTTAGGGGGAAATGAGCACCAGGCTAGGGTAGCCTGCGGGTGTGCTAGGGACCTCCCCAGTACCCTACCCCTGGGGGAGCGATGGGACCCAGGCTTAAGGGGAAATGAGCACCAGGCTAGGGTAGCCTGCGGATTTGCTAGGGACCTCCCCAGTACCCTTCCCCTAGGGGAGCGATGGGACCCCGGGGTAGGGGGAAATTGAGTCATTGAGCCATCGGGCTACCATGAGAGATTCGTTCATGAGGCTATCCACATATACAAACACAGAGACAATTTCAACCGAGAAGATGGATTCTGGCTTAGCAATCATTGGAAGGATTTGATAAACCATTTCGGATCATAATTGATTGTTCACGCTTACGGTGGCTTTCAGAGAGCATACATTAAATTTTCGTCTCCCCCCTCCTCTTTTCTGAACATAGATGGACTCGTCCTTCTAAACAAACTGTCAAATCGCTATCCGTGGTGCTAACGTTTTAAAATAAATAAATACAAACCGCCATTTCTTTCAAATGTTTCTTGCCGTTGGTTTTCACACCTGATGATGACTGTTTGTGTTACAGTCGAAACGTCGTGAGAATTTTATTGTTTTATATATATTTTATTGTTTCCCTTCAACGTGACTTTACCGAAAGAACCAAGAATATGAATCCCTGCAGTCACGAAAGCTTTAAATCAAAAGTACAGTTAAACCTTAGGATCGCGAGCACAATTCGTTCCGGAAACGTGTTTGTAATCCAAAGCACTCGTACATCAAAGCACTCGAATATCAGTTGTGATCACGTGATGCTCGGCAGTACAAAGCGTGTAAACGTGCTGCTCGTATTGCAAGACCCTCGCTCGTTTATCAAATGAAGATTTATTTACAATTGTTGCTCGTCTTGCAAAACACTCGCAGACCCAGTAAACTCGCAATCCAAGGTTTCACTCTATCCGTTTGATATCCATGCATTTTTAAGTGAAGGCAAGTGTACAAAAGGGTGCAAAACAATAATAATGGGCTTTATTTAGATGTTCCGATAAGAAAAACATATATACTGTGGTATATCAAGTGCTGTAATGAATGCTTTTACAGCTGCTAAGCCCGCTTTCACCTACACGCCAACTGCAAAAGACCAAGTTTATTAGCCATGCAAAGTAAGCAAGAAAACCCCATGTTTTAAGGACATTCATAAAAGGTTCATCTTCTTTGGTTCTTTCGGTAAAGTCACGTAGAATGAGAATAAAATAATAAATTGATAAAATAAAATAACACAATAATATTCTCACGACGTTTTGGCCACAACACAAGCGGCCTTCATCAGGTGAAGGGGGCGAGACTGTCTGGTAGGACAGCGCTGGAGTGAGAGAGCCACGTTCAGATCACGGCTTTTAAGCTGTGTGAGAGGAACAAAGAGCCTTGACAAAGGAATTAGCATAAAATTTAGCATTGAAATGGCTGAATGATTAGCTTGTGACTGGTCACAGAAATAGCTATGTTAAAAGTTAAAGCATACACATCCGCAGAGGCACCCATTGTTAAAAGAAATTAGCATAGAATTTAGCATTGAAATAGCTAAGGTAAGGCATACACATCCGCAGAGGCACCCCTTGACAATGGAATTAGCATAGAATTTAGCATTGAAATAGCTGAGTGATTCGCTTGTAACTGCTACAGAAATAGCTACGTTGAAGTCAGAGCATACACATTCACCGAGGCACTTAGTACAAATCAAACAGAAGAATTTAGCATTGAAATAACTAGGCGAATTTAGCATTGAAATAACTGAGTGATTTGCTAGTGACTGGTCACAGAAATGACTACACATCTGAGCTATTCACAGTACTATATAGTGAACCAATAAAAACTAAAATATAAATTATCTTCATGTTATCAATAAACTCTGTATTCTCCAATCAGCTAAGCTACCAACAATAAGTCGTTATATATCACAATGCTATATGGCGAAAAAATGGGTGGATTCTTACCCTCAAATTTCCGCACCACGGATAGCTACGGGCCCCATTCAGACGGACGAGTTCGTCCATGGTCGGAACAGAGGAGGGGGAGAGAGACAGCTGCGAGGCCATAGTATACTCCATGTTGTAAACCATACCATTAACCGTGGTGTGAGAGGTATTAAGAGGCAATGCTGGCGAAAGAGCTGCGGTCTGAAGGTCATCGTAAAAATACAATTAATTAAGAACAGAAATGATTTAACACATCTTTCCAGTGGTTACTAAGCCTGAATCCATCTTCTCGGTTGAAATTGTCTCTGTGCTTGTATATGTGAATGGCCTCATGAACGAATCTCTCATGGTAGCCGGTTGGTTTGCAAAGAACCTCCGTCTTGGAGAAGTCAATGTCATGTGAGCCCACTGAATTGTAACAGTGATCTGCCACGGCAGAGGAGTTCGTCCTACCGTGTTTCAAGTCTGCTTTATGATTCGCGGATGCGGTCCGAGATATGTCTTTTGGTTTCTCCAATGTAGCTACTACCACAGAGGCACTTTAGTTTGTAAACGCCCGGGTACTGTATGTCTGGAAGAGCATCTTTTACAGATGGAACTAAATCACGGATTTTGTGTACTGTGTTGAATCGGACCTGGATCTTGTGTTTATTCAGGATTTTGGAGATCTTTTTAGTGACCCCTGCAATGTAGGGTAAGGTGATGGTTTTGAGTGGCTCCACAAGAGGATCCTTCTTCATGACTGGAGTGATGGCTTTGCGGATTGTGTAGTCGGAGTAGCCATTAGCCCTGAGAGCCTGGTGTACGTGCTTGAGTTCACTGGTAATGTGTTCCTGGTCGGAAATGCATTGGGCTCTATGGTATAGAGTCTTGATGAGGGAGTTCTTCTGGGATGGATGGTGGTGGGAATCCGGTTTCAAGTAAGCATCTGTATGGGTAGCTTTCCTGTAGACAGAGTGGCTCATTGAACCATCATGTCTCCTTTTAATTAAGACATCCAAAAAGGGTAGTTTGCCATCTTTTTCGACCTCCATGGTAAATCTGATGGCTGGGTGTATGGAATTGATGTGGTCGCGGAATTGGTCTAGAGCAGGCTGGCCATGTGGCCAGATGACAAAGGTGTCATCAACGTACCTCTTCCATAAGGTCGGGCGTAGAGTGACAGTCTGGATGGCGTCAGTTTCAAATTTTTCCATGAATACGTTGGCTACAACCGGAGATAGGGGGGAGCCCATTGGGGTGCCCTCAGTTTGTTTGTAGAAAGTTCCATTCCAGGTGAAGTATGTGTTGGTTAAGCAATGTCTCACCAGGGGGGGTACATCAGTATGCAGTCCTTGATGAACCAGGTCTTCAATGATAGCGATGATGGTGTCAGGTACCGGGACTTTGGTGAACAAGGACACCACATCAAAACTGACAAGCAGGTCGTTTGGGGACAGGGAAATGTCTTTGATTGTCGATACCAGGTGAGTAGAATTTAGTACCGCAGAGGTGGTTTTTCCAGTGAAAGGTCGCAGTATATCAGCCAGAAAACGTGCCAGTTTGTAGGTGGGGGAGCTGATAGTAGAGACGATGGGACGAAGGGGTGTATCTTCTTTGTGTATCTTTGGAAGGCCATATAATCTTGGTGGTCTGGCAGCAGAGGGTTTCAACGAGAACTGTTTGATCTCATCAATTAATGCTGTTGAATCAGAGATAATTTTGTTCGTTTTGGTGACCAGGCTGTTGGTGGGATCTCTTTTTTATTTTTGTATAGCTGCCATCGTTGGGTAGTTCTTGAATTTTGTTGTTATATTCTGTTTTGTCCATGATGACAGTGGCATTGCCTTTGTCGGCTGAGAGAACTACAATATCATCCCTCTTTTTTAATTGAGATAATTCAAAACGTTCGTCTTTGCTGATGTTGCTGGGTGGCAACTTAGCGTTTTTGAAGGTTGCAGCGATTTCAGATCTTGCTACGTCTGCAGAGATGTGACTCAAGCCCTTGAGTGCAACGTCGACATGGGCAATGATATCATTAACCGGTAAGTGTCTCGGTGTGACAGCAAAGTTTAGACCTTTAGCTAAAACGGATTTCAGACCATCAGAAATGGAACTGTTACTGCGATTAATTACGACTTTGTTGACGTCTATCTTTTCGGTGTGTGGATCCGATTTTTTGCTGGAGAGGTGATTGAATTTGGAAATCAAATTGTCCCTACATTTGTTCGATATAGTGGCAGCCGAAGAGGTAGTCATATTGTCTACATGTTCCCAATCCGATGTAGACATTGTTGCTGTCAATTTTAAGTGTGATTTGTAGAGTGTCTTGTCTAACTGATCGAGTTCGGTGCGTGTAAGTCTGATTTTTTCCGAGATAAGAGCGAAGCTAGTTCTAGCTAGAATTCGTTTTGCATTGAGAGAAGTTGCAACAGCAGAGGTTAGTGTAAATGCGGTTGGTATTACCTTAGAGTCGCGGCATCTCTTCAGAAAGGTGAGAGACTCGATTAGTTGAGCCTTCTTATCCCGAAGTCTGTTGAATGATCTTAAGGATGTGTGGAATCCCTCCCCGTAGAGGCGGTTAAATTTCGATTTAAAGCTTTCGTGACTGCAATGATTCATCTTCTTTGGTTCTTTCGGTAAAGTCACGTAGAATGAGAATAAAATAATAAATTGATAAAATAAAATAACACAATAATATTCTCACGACGTTTCGGCCACAACACAAGCGGCCTTCATCAGGTGAAGGGGGCGAGACTGTCTGGTAGGACAGCGCTGGAGTGAGAGAGCCATGTTCAGATCACGGCTTTTAAGCTGTGTGAGAGGAACAAAGAGCCTTGACAAAGGAATTAGCATAAAATTTAGCATTGAAATGGCTGAATGATTAGCTTGTGACTGGTCACAGAAATAGCTATGTTAAAAGTTAAAGCATACACATCCGCAGAGGCACCCATTGTTAAAAGAAATTAGCATAGAATTTAGCATTGAAATAGCTAAGGTAAGGCATACACATCCGCAGAGGCACCCCTTGACAATGGAATTAGCATAGAATTTAGCATTGAAATAGCTGAGTGATTCGCTTGTAACTGCTGAACGTGGCTCTCTCACTCCAGCGCTGTCCTACCAGACAGTCTCGCCCCCTTCACCTGATGAAGGCCGCTTGTGTTGTGGCCGAAACGTCGTGAGAATATTATTGTGTTATTTTATTTTATCAATTTATTATTTTATTCTCATTCTACGTGACTTTACCGAAAGAACCAAAGAAGATGAATCATTGCAGTCACGAAAGCTTTAAATCGAAATTTAACCGCCTCTACGGGGAGGGATTCCACACATCCTTAAGATCATTCAACAGACTTCGGGATAAGAAGGCTCAACTAATCGAGTCTCTCACCTTTCTGAAGAGATGCCGCGACTCTAAGGTAATACCAACCGCATTTACACTAACCTCTGCTGTTGCAACTTCTCTCAATGCAAAACGAATTCTAGCTAGAACTAGCTTCGCTCTTATCTCGGAAAAAATCAGACTTACACGCACCGAACTCGATCAGTTAGACAAGACACTCTACAAATCACACTTAAAATTGACAGCAACAATGTCTACATCGGATTGGGAACATGTAGACAATATGACTACCTCTTCGGCTGCCACTATATCGAACAAATGTAGGGACAATTTGATTTCCAAATTCAATCACCTCTCCAGCAAAAAATCGGATCCACACACCGAAAAGATAGACGTCAACAAAGTCGTAATTAATCGCAGTAACAGTTCCATTTCTGATGGTCTGAAATCCGTTTTAGCTAAAGGTCTAAACTTTGCTGTCACACCGAGACACTTACCGGTTAATGATATCATTGCCCATGTCGACGTTGCACTCAAGGGCTTGAGTCACATCTCTGCAGACGTAGCAAGATCTGAAATCGCTGCAACCTTCAAAAACGCTAAGTTGCCACCCAGCAACATCAGCAAAGACGAACGTTTTGAATTATCTCAATTAAAAAAGAGGGATGATATTGTCGTTCTCTCAGCCGACAAAGGCAATGCCACTGTCATCATGGACAAAACAGAATATAACAACAAAATTCAAGAACTACCCAACGATGGCAGCTATACAAAAATAAAAAAGAGATCCCACCAACAGCCTGGTCACCAAAACGAACAAAATTATCTCTGATTCAACAGCATTAATTGATGAGATCAAACAGTTCTCGTTGAAACCCTCTGCTGCCAGACCACCAAGATTATATGGCCTTCCAAAGATACACAAAGAAGATACACCCCTTCGTCCCATCGTCTCTACTATCAGCTCCCCCACCTACAAACTGGCACGTTTTCTGGCTGATATACTGCGACCTTTCACTGGAAAAACCACCTCTGCGGTACTAAATTCTACTCACCTGGTATCGACAATCAAAGACATTTCCCTGTCCCCAAACGACCTGCTTGTCAGTTTTGATGTGGTGTCCTTGTTCACCAAAGTCCCGGTACCTGACACCATCATCGCTATCATTGAAGACCTGGTTCATCAAGGACTGCATACTGATGTACCCCCCCTGGTGAGACATTGCTTAACCAACACATACTTCACCTGGAATGGAACTTTCTACAAACAAACTGAGGGCACCACAATGGGCTCCCCCCTATCTCCGGTTGTAGCCAACGTATTCATGGAAAAATTTGAAACTGACGCCATCCAGACTGCCACTCTACGCCCGACCTTATGGAAGAGGTACGTTGATGACACCTTTGTCATCTGGCCACATGGCCAGCCTGCTCTAGACCAATTCCGCGACCACATCAATTCCATACACCCAGCCATCAGATTTACCATGGAGGTCGAAAAAGATGGCAAACTACCCTTTTTGGATGTCTTAATTAAAAGGAGACATGATGGTTCAATGAGCCACTCTGTCTACAGGAAAGCTACCCATACAGATGCTTACTTGAAACCGGATTCCCACCACCATCCATCCCAGAAGAACTCCCTCATCAAGACTCTATACCATAGAGCCCAATGAATTTCCGACCAGGAACACATTACCAGTGAACTCAAGCACGTACACCAGGCTCTCAGGGCTAATGGCTACTCCGACTACACAATCCGCAAAGCCATCACTCCAGTCATCAAGAAGGATCCTCTTGTGGAGCCACTCAAAACCATCACCTTACCCTACATTGCAGGGGTCACTAAAAAGATCTCCAAAATCCTGAATAAACACAAGATCCAGGTCCGATTCAACACAGTACACAAAATCCGTGATTTAGTTCCATCTGTAAAAGATGCTCTTCCAGACATACAGTACCCGGGCGTTTACAAACTAAAGTGCCTCTGTGGTAGTAGCTACATTGGAGAAACCAAAAGACATATCTCGGACCGCATCCGCGAACATAAAGCAGACTTGAAACACGGTAGGACGAACTCCTCTGCCGTGGCAGATCACTGTTACAATTCAGTGGGCTCACATGACATTGACTTCTCCAAGACGGAGGTTCTTTGCAAACCAACCGGCTACCATGAGAGATTCATTCATGAGGCCATTCACATATACAAGCACAGAGACAATTTCAACCGAGAAGATGGATTCAGGCTTAGTAACCACTGGAAAGATGTGTTAAATCATTTCTGTTCTTAATTAATTGTATTTTTACGATGACCTTCAGACCGCAGCTCTTTCGCCAGCATTGCCTCTTAATACCTCTCACACCACGGTTAATGGTATGGTTTACAACATGGAGTATACTAGGGCCTCGCAGCTGTCTCTCTCCCCCTCCTCTGTTCCGACCATGGACGAACTCGTCCGTCTGAACGGGGCCCGTAGCTATCCGTGGTGCGGAAATTTGAGGGTAAGAATCCACCCATTTTTTCGCCATATAGCATTGTGATATATAACGACTTATTGTTGGTAGCTTAGCTGATTGTAGAATACAGAGTTTATTGATAACATGAAGGTAATTTATATTTTAGTTTTTATTGGTTCACTATATAGTACTGTGAATAGCTCAGATGTGTAGTCATTTCTGTGACCAGTCACTAGCAAATCACTCAGTTATTTCAATGCTAAATTCGCCTAGTTATTTCAATGCTAAATTCTCCTGTTTGATTTGTACTAAGTGCCTCGGTGAATGTGTATGCTCTGACTTCAACGTAGCTATTTCTGTAGCAGTTACAAGCGAATCACTCAGCTATTTCAATGCTAAATTCTATGCTAATTCAATTGTCAAGGGGTGCCTCTGCAGATGTGTATGCCTTACCTTAGCTATTTCAATGCTAAATTCTATGCTAATTTCTTTTAACAATGGGTGCCTCTGCGGATGTGTATGCTTTAACTTTTAACATAGCTATTTCTGTGACCAGTCACAAGCTAATCATTCAGCCATTTCAATGCTAAATTTTATGCTAATTCCTTTGTCAAGGCTCTTTGTTCCTCTCACACAGCTTAAAAGCCGTGATCTGAACGTGGCTCTCTCACTCCAGCGCTGTCCTACCAGACAGTCTCGCCCCCTTCACCTGATGAAGGCCGCTTGTGTTGTGGCCGAAACGTCGTGAGAATATTATTGTGTTATTTTATTTTATCAATTTACTATTTTATTCTCATTCTACGTGACTTTACCGAAAGAACCAAAGAAGATGAATCATTGCAGTCACGAAAGCTTTAAATCGAAATCATAAAAGGTTACTAAATATAACTTGTGCACTTATTGACATGTACAACTTTGTACAAAAAGTTACTCGTGCTAAATCTTACAAAACCCTGGGTAATTATATAGCAACTTTTTGGTGCCTACATTTTTCATGTTATATATGAAAATATATAACAAAAACAACGATTTTTTTTTTTAATAACAAACATGAATAATGCCATGAAACAGCATTAATGGCAGTCTTTGCAAAATTGAGGCATCATTTGTGCAGAAATGTCTATTGAGGTATAACAACCATTCCCATCAACTCAAACCTTGGCAGTCAAATATTCAAAGGCATCATGTTGCAAACGAGGTCACAGTGGATACAAAATCACGAAATAGCAAAGTGGCTAAACTGTGCTGGTTGCCAGAGGCTTTAGTCCAATATCAAAACAAAAGTTACCTTTGGTTTAAAGTCTTTAAACAAGACGCAAATCAAGACCGCTTGGCCTGTAAGTTCCTCGCGCTTTCCAGCCTCTTCAGTAGCTCCCGCTGTCGAATTTTCAGCTGCCGTTTCGTCTCCTCGAGTTGCTCCTCCTGACGCCGCAGGGTGCGCGAGTATTCCGTCGCTTTCTGCAGGATCTGCACCATGCCCGCCTTGTCGTTGTGCGCCAGCTCTGGGACGTGATCACGCAGCCACAGGAAGCCGTTCCTGATGTCGCGACGCCGCTGCCGCTCGAGGTGGTTGTGCGTGCGCCACCTGGCCCGGTACGACGGGGGCGGCACGGCGGCACCAGCGGGGCGCGGGTCGGGGCCGAAGCGTTTGGCGGCCGGGGGATTCTCCGGCGGGGGAGCGGCGTAGTTGTGGTGCTGGTGCACGAGCGGGATGTGGCCGCGCGATGCGTAGGCCGGGGCGGATCGCTGCTGCTGCTGCTGCTGGTTGTACTGGCGGACCGTGTTTGTGTTGTACACGGCGCGTACCGCCACGCTCTCCACGGTCACCACGTCAATCTCTCCATCTTCCTCGTCGTCGTTGTCTGCAGAAGGGAAACGTGTACACGTCAGCAACGCAACGTAGAAGAATTCAACATTATAAACCTAAACTTGCACAGGTGCACGACCTGTTGAAATGGTGCAAGGACACACGCAACATTCGTGTAAGTTAACTTGACAACTTTAAGTTTATATCCTTAGTTCTTTCGGTAAAGTCACGTTGAAGGGAAACAACAAAATAATAAAATATATATAAAACAATAAAAATTCTCACGACGTTTCGACCATAACACAAACGACCGTTTGACTTTACCGAAAGAACTAAGAATATGAATTACTGCAGTCACGAAAGCTTTAAATCAAAACTTTAAGTTTGTTGCAAACGAAGATGAACAAGCTAACACACGACCCAATAAAAAAACACAACACAAAGCACCGTGCAAGTCCGCAGGGTCCACCACGGCCGAGGTCGCCACGAGCGGGACGGAGCAGGGCCCCGCTCCGCCGACCCCCGCGCGGCCGCCCTCCCCGGGGCTCCCGCCGCCGGGACCCGGCTCCGGGGGCACGGCGCGGGAGGCCGCGGGCAGGCGCGCGGAGGGCAGAGACGCGCCGCCGGCGAGGCCCCCCAACTTCTCGGCGGCCGGCTTCTCGGTCGCCGACTTATCCGGCGTGGCTCCGGCCGAGTCCAAGCCGCTCCACATGCAGTCCCGCAGCACCACGGCTTCCGCGCCGTGGATGGGGTCCGAGAGGACGCCGGGGCCCTCGGCGTCGTCGTCGTCCGGCGAGCCGGCGGTGCCGCCATGGCACGGGCCGCCCGAGGGCAGCAACGGCGTCGGGCGCGCCCAGTTCGGCGGCAGGGGCGGCGTGGGCAGGAGCTCGAACTTTTTCCAAATGTCCTCGCCGGGCGCCGTGGACTGGTTGAAGTCCCAGGCACAGCGGTCTTCGTCGTCGTCGTCGTAGAAGAAGAAGAAGGGCTGGCAGCGGTCGAAGTCGCGATCCCCGCCGGCAGCCATCGCGTGCGGGGCCGCGGCCGCACCCGGCGCCGAAGTTTATTGACAGCAGCAGCCCCGCGGTCGCCCTTCTGTGTCCACATGTGCCGCCACTACTTTCGTCACGCGACACGCCGGGGAGGGGGTTTGTATTACACCCTCCTTGTTGATGTGGCGCTTAAAAGTATTCAGCAGGGGGCCGGGCTCGCCTGTAAAGAAGCAACAAACAATAAAGAATGCAGCAGCGTCGTTAACAAAGCGAGCAAACATTTCACTCAATACGTCATCTCCATATATGTAAAAGGCAAAGTTGTGATTGTGTGTGTCTGTTCAAAATGTTTAGCGTACTTCCCCACATGCAACAAACTTGAAATTTGCCATGTGGGTACTTTCCAGACTGTACACCATGCAAACATTATAAAAATACACTTTATTTTTTTTTAGGGGAGCTCAATAATGCTTGTTTGTTTGCACGGCAAGTGAGCTGTGACGTCATATCTGTCACGTGACCCGCGCATGTGGAAGCTTAACGCATTGTAGCGTAGTGGTTAGCGCTACGCCGCGCTACGAACCCGGCGACTCGAGTTCGATTCCCGCTCACGGCCACCACCGGTGACGATTATTTGAACCGGTCCTGGGCCTCCGCTAGGTCGACTCAGCCTCAAACGAGTAATTGTTGTGGTGTGTGAACATCGCCACTGGGGAGACAAAGGCCGGCCGGGTGTGGTGAATCCAAGTCCCGGGCGAAGCCGGGTAGTAACAGCTACTAGTGCTGTTAATAATTCACATTTCAATTTCATTAAGTGGGTTTACAAAATAAACCACGTGCCTACGCGGTCGTGCCAGATTTTAGGAAAGTGAACAACAGTTCAAATTAATTCCAGCGTTTTACACAACTATTTTTTTTAAAAGGGGGTATTCGTTGAAAAGTCAAAAGTTGCCTCGATCGGAGGAGTGCAAGCGAGAAGGTCACAGATTGCCAAAAAATTCAGCGAGCCGCGTCTCGCACGCCGCAAATGCAGCGCAGCATTTAAAAATAAAGGACACAGTAGAGTTGGGAAACAGGGCCGCGAGAAATGGATTAATCTCACCACAACAACACTATCCTGTAATTGGCGGAGAGTTCAGTTTTTCAGTTTCATTTATATTGCTAGAGCCCTGTGAGCCATTCGGCTCTTGAATTCGGGTGCAACTTCGGTGCCACCGCCAGCGGAGCAACTCGGGCCGGCGCTACCCTCTCCTCGCACCCCCCCCCCGCCCCCCCCCCACGAACTCACGCACGCCCCACTAAACACCCGCATGCACCCCCGTAGGGTCGCGAGGAGGGATCGCCTGGTGCGATGGGTTTTCACCCGAGGACGCCCCCAGCAGGGACGTCCCGCGGTTTCCCCGGACCAGGAGATTGGCCGAGCCCCCCAGAACCGGATTACACGGTGGCCCCACCCCCTAAAAGGGGGCGTAGAGCTTTACAGGCCGGCCGCGATGAAGCACGCGCAGCACGGGGGACGGTGCCCCAAGGCGAGCACCCTGCGGCGGTGTAAACAGTGGGGTGGGAGGGAAAAGCCCCTAGGCATATAGGAGGATTTAAGAGAAAGGATTTGATTGGACGCGCGCAGGATGACATCATGTGAGCCGGGGACTAACGGGCTTTGAGGACATAAGGGGGGGGGGGGGGAAGGAGGGCGAATTGGGTTGACGCGTTGTGCATGAAGAGGGTGTAGGCGCAGCTTTCTTGTACCAAAAAACAAGCTACGCCTTAACTTGTCGGAGCAAAAGAGTCTGACGCGTGTTTGAGGTGTCTTGAATTAAACCGCTTCTTTATTTCTCAGTTGCACAAAAACGGGCGTTTTCTAAAGTTATATCATCGCCTGTTCACGTGCTGTATCATCCCTGTCGCACGGTCAAACGACTGTATCCACTCGCTCCCCACCGGCTCTTCCCGTAGCCCCCCGTTTATGCTGTGAAAACCGGAAGTGATGTCATGGGTTCAACCAACGGAGCGTCTAACCACAGGGGGGATTTCTACACAGTTGGGGATATTCCAAATCAAAATATAACCAGACACACCTGATGACGACCGTTTGCGTTATGGTCGAAACGTCGTGAGAATTTTTATTGTTTTATATATATATTTTGTTATTTTATTGTTTCCCTTCAACATGACTTTACCGAAAGAGCTAAGAATATGAATATAACCAGTCCGTCAACAAACGTGTGACGGACGTACATCAAATGTATATACGGAAACAATAATACACTCGCTTTCTGTCTCATGGCTCTTACAGAGGGGTAAAGAGCGGTGCGACAGCGATCGGGCGCACTGCTGTGTTGTGTGGGTGACTCCGATCAGTGTGGGTACGGCGCGCGCACTTACAAATAAATAATTAAATAGATAATTAATTGATTCTGAGCGCCTGCTGCTTGTTGACACAACGGCTTAGTACAATAATTAATTAATTTCAAACAGCTGCAAGCGGGCGAGTTAACAAAATTACGTCATCTGCGTGGGTAGGACGCGTGAGTGGGTGGGAGGGCTGTGGCTTTTACACCTGATGATGATTGCTGTGGCTTTCACACCTGATGATGATTGCTGTGGTTTTCACACCTGATGATGATTGCTGTGGTTTTCACACCTGATGATGATTGCTGTGGTTTTCACACCTGATGATGATTGCTGTGGTTTTCACACCTGATGATGATTGCTGTGGTTTTCACACCTGATGATGATGATTGCTTCTTTTGTTGCAGTCGAAACGTCGTGATTTAATTGTATTGTTTTATATTTTTATTATTTTATTGTTTCCCATCTACGTGGTGGTGACTTTACCGAAAGAACAAAGAATATGAATCCCTGCAGTCACGAAAGCTTGTCATTATTATTCTTAGCTCTTTCCGTAAAGTCACGTTGAAGGGAAACAATAAAATAATAAAATATATATATAAAACAATAAAAAATTGTTTCCCTTCAACGTGACTTCACCGAAAGAGCTAAAAATATGCATTACTGCAGTCACGAAAGCTTTAAATCAGTAAAAATGTGTTGTTATTATTATATTTTGGTACTGGCAAAGGAGGTCTAATGATGGTCACTGCATCTTACGCGCTTCTGCGGCGGTCTGCAACACCCTTCCGATATTAGGAAGCAACTGGAGCTATATTCACTTTTTAAATCTAGATTGAAAACTTTATTTGGCTAGAACCGCTTTGTGTGCCGTGTTAGTTTGTTGTTGTCCTTGCCCGCCCGCTGCCCACACCTCCGATGAGCACGGTTGGCTACGTATGGTGCGAAAGTAGCAGCAGCGATCCGCCCCGGCCTACACATCGCGTGGCCACATCCCACCCGTGCACCAGCAGCACCACCAGCACCACCACCAGCAGCAGCACCACCAGCACCAGCACCAGCACGACCAACAGCAGCAGCAGCACCAGCAGCAGCAGCACCACCACCAGCACCACCACCAGCACCACCACCACCAGCACCACCAGCAGCAGCAGCAGCAGCACCACCACCAGCAGCAGCAGCACCACCAGCAGCAGCAGCAGCACCACCAGCAGCAGCAGCAGCAGCACCACCAGCAGCAGCAGCAGCACCACCACCAGCAGCACCACCACCAGCACCAGCAGCACCACCACCAGCACCACCAGCAGCAGCACCAGCAGCAGCAACAGCAGCAGCACCACCACCAGCACCAGCAGCACCACCACCAGCACCACCACCACCAGCACCACCAGCACCACCACCAGCAGCAACAGCAGCACCAGCAGCACCACCACCAGCAGCACCAGCAGCAGCACAACTACGCCGCTCCCTCGCCAGAGAATCCCCCGGCTGCCAAACGCCTCCGCCCCGACGTGCACACCGCTGGTGCCCCCACGCCGCCCCCGTCGGCACGCGGGGCCCTCACGCAGAGCCGGGGCGGTGTTGGTTGGGCCACCTCGTGCCAAGTCAACGGGGTGCCGCAGCCCTCGGAGCTCCGACTCGGGGAGTAACCACCACCATTACCACCACAATTACCATCACCACCATTACCACCACAATCACCACCATCACCATTACCACCATTACCACCACAATCACCATCACCACCACAATCACCATCACCACTACCATCACCACCATCACCACCATTACCACCACCACCACCTCCATCACCACCATTACCACCATTACCACCACAATCACCATCACCACCACAATCACCATCACCACTACCATCACCACCATCACCACCATTACCACCACCTCCATCACCACCATTACCACCATTACCACCACCACCTCCATCACCACCACCTCCATCACCACCACCATCACCATTACCATCACCACCACCATTACCACCACAATCAGCATCACCATTACCATCACCACCATCACCACCACCACCACCACCATTACCACCACAATCACCATCACCACAATCACCATCACTACCACAATCACCATCACAATCACCACCACCATTACCACCACAATCACCATCACCATTACCACCACAATCACCATCACCACCACCATCACCACCATTACCACCACTATCACCTCCACAATCACCATCACCACCACAATCACCAGCACCACCATTACCACCACAATCACCATCACCACCACAATCACCACCACCACCATTACCACCACAATCACCATCACCACCATCTCCACCACCTCCTCAATCTCCACCACCACCACCATCACCACCACCATTACCACCACAATCACCATCACCACCACCATCACCACCACCATCACCACCACCACCATTACCACCACAATCACCACCACCACCATCATCACCACCACCATCACCACCATCACCATTACCACCACCATCACCACCACCACCACCATCACCACCATTACCACCACTATCACTACCATCACCACCACCATCACCACCTCCATCACCACCACCTCCATCACCACCACCATCACCACCACCACCACCATCACCACCACCATCACTACCACAATCACCATCACCACCACCACCATTACCACCACAATCACCACCACCATCACCACCACCTCCTCCATCACCACCATCACCACCACCGTTACCACCACAATTACCATCACCACCACAATCACCATCACCACCACCATCACCACCACCATCACCACCACCACCACCATTACCACCACAATCACCACCACCACCATCACCACCACCACCATCACCACCACCACCACCATTACCACCACAATCACCATCACTACCACAATCACCATCACCACCACCACCATTACCACCACAATCACCATCACCACCATCACAACCACCTCCTCCAACTCCACCACCACCACCATTACCACCACGATCACCATCACCACCACCATCACCACCACCATCACCACCACCATTACCACCACAATCACCACCACCACCATCATCACCACCACCACCATCACCACCATCACCATTACCACCACAATCACCATCACCACCACAATCACCATCACCACCACCATCACCATCACCACCACCACCATTACCACCACAATCACCACCACAATCACCATCACCACCACCATCACCATTACCACCACAATCACCATCACCACCACCACCATCACCACCATTACCACCACTATCACCACCACCACCACCACCATCACCACCACCATCACCACCACCTCCATCACCACCACCTCCATCACCACCACCATCACTACCACCACCATCACTACCACAATCACCATCACCACCACCACCATTACCACCACAATCACCACCACCACCATCACCACCACCTCCTCCATCACCACCACCACCATCACCACCACCATTACCACCACAATCACCATCACCACCACAATCACCATCACCACCACCATCACCACCACCATCACCACCACCACCATTACCACCACAATCACCACCACCACCATCACCACCACCACCATCACCACCATCACCATGACCACCACAATCACCATTACCACCACAATCACCATCACAATCACCACCACCATCACCACCACCACAATCACCACCACCACCATCACCACCACCACCACCATCACCACCATCACCATTACCACCACAATCACCATCACCACCATCACCATCACCACCACCACCATTACCACCACAATCACCACCACCATCACCACCACCATCACCACCATCACCATTACCACCACAATCACCATCACCACCACCACCACCATCACCACCATTACCACCACCTCCATCACCACCACCACCATCACCACCACCATCACCACCACCTCCATCACCACCACCTCCATCACCACCACCATCACCACCATCACCACCAACACCATCACCACCTCCATCACCACCACCACCATCACCACCACCATCACCACCACCATCACCACCACCACCATTACCACCACAATCACCACCACCATCACCACCACCATCACCACCATCACCATTACCACCACAATCACCAGCACCATCACCACCATTACCACCACTATCACCATCACCACCACCACCATCACCACCACCATCACCACCACCATCACCACCACCACCAAAATCACCACCACCACCACTTCCATCACCACCATCACCACCACCTCCATCACCACCACCACCATCACCACCACCATCACCACCACCTCTATCACCACCACCATCACCACCACCACCATCACCACCACCACCACCTCCATCACCACCACCATCACCACCATCACCACCACCATCACAACTACCATCACCATCACCACCATCACCACCACCATCACCACCACCATCACCACTACCATCACCACCATCACCACAACCTCCATCACCACCACCATCACCACCTCCACCACCACCTCCATCACCACCACCTCCATCACCACCACCATCACCACCACCATCACCACCACCATCACCACTACCATCACCATCACCACCACCATCACCACCACCACAACCTCCATCACCACCACCATCACCACCTCCACCACCACCTCCATCACGACCACCTTCATCATCACCACCTCCATCACCACCATCACCACCACCACCATGACCACCACCATCACCACTACCATCACCATCACCACCACCATCACCACCATCACCACCACCATCACCACCACCATCACCACTACCATCACCATCACCACCACCATCACCACCACCACAACCTCCACCACCACCTCCATCACCACCACCTCCATCACCACCACCTCCATCACCACCATCACCACCAGCACCATCACCACCACCACCACGATCACCACCACCATCACCACCACCGTCACCACCACCACCATCACCACCTCCACCACCACCTCCATCACCACCACCTCCATCACCATCACCACCATCACCACCACCATCACCACCACCATCACCACTACCATCACCATCACCACCACCATCACCACTACCATCACCATCACCACCACCATCACCACCACCACAACCTCCATCACCACCACCATCACCACCTCCACCACCACCTCCATCACCACCACCTTCATCACCACCACCTCCATCACCACCATCACCACCACCACCATGACCACCACCATCACCACTACCATCACCATCACCACCACCATCACCACCATCACCACCACCATCACCACCACCATCACCACTACCATCACCATCACCACAACCATCACCACCACCACAACCTCCACCACCACCTCCATCACCACATCCTCCATCACCACCACCTCCATCACCACCATCACCACCACCACCATCACCACCACCATCACCACCACGATCACCACCACCATCACCACCACCGTCACCACCACTACCATCACCACCACCATCACCACCACCTCCATCACCACCACTATCACCACCACCATCACCACCACCATCACCACCACCTCCATCACCACCACCATCACCACCACCGCCATCACCACCACCTGCATCACCATCATCACCACCACCATCACCACCACCTCCATCACCACCACCCCCATCACCACCACCACCTCCATCACCACCACCATCACCACCACCACCACCATCACCACCACCACCATCACCATTACCACCACAATCACCATCACCACCACCACCATCACCACCATTACCACCACTATCACCATCACGACCACCACCATCACCACCACCATCACCACCACCATCACCACCACCATCACCACCACCACCATGACCACCACCATCACCACCACTACCATCACCATCACCACCACCATCACCACCACCATCATCACCACCACCACCATCACCACTATCATCACCACCATCACCACCACCATCACCACCACCATCACCACTGACCTGAGTGTTCCTGCGTGACTTCTGCATGACCTTGAGTCTCTGGTGGAGGTCGTAGACATCACTGGATCCCACGGACTTCCCCTTCGCTTCCAGACGGCAAACTCTCCCACTTTCTCCTGCAACATCATCAACATCATCATTGTCGTCAACATCGTCAACATCTTCAACATCAACATTGTCAACATCATCAGTCGTCAACATCGTCAACATCATCATTGTCGTCAACATCGTCAACATCTTCAACATCAACATTGTCAACATCATCAACATCATCATTGTCGTCAACATCGTCAACATCTTCAACATCAACATTGTCAACATCATCAACATCATCATTGTCGTCAACATCGTCAACATCTTCAACATCAACATTGTCAACATCATCATTGAGATTGACACGGGGAGACAGAGAGAGACACGGTGAGACAGAGAAAGACACGGTGAGACACAGAGAGAGACACGGTGAGACAGAGAGACACACTGGGAGACAGAGAGAGACACGGTGAGACAGAGAGAGACACGGAGAGACAGAGAGAGACACGGTGAGACAGAGAGAGAGACACGGGGAGACAGAGAGAGACACGGGGAGATGGAGAGAGACACGGGGAGACAGAGAGAGACACGGGGAGACAGAGAGAGACACGGGGAGATGGAGAGAGACACGGGGAGACAGAGAGAGACACGGGGAGACGGAGAGAGACACGGTGAGACAGAGTGAGACACGGGGAGACAAAGAGAGACACGGGGAGACAGAGAGAGACACGGGGAGACGGAGAGAGACACGGGGAGACAGAGAGAGACACGGTGAGACAGGGAGAGACAGGGAGACAGAGAGAGACACGGTGAGACAGAGAGAGACACGGGGAGACAGAGAGAGACATGGGGAGACAGAGAGAGACACGGGGAGACAGAGAGAGACACGGGGAGACAGAGAGAGACACGGGGAGACAGAGAGAGACACGGGGAGACAGAGAGAGACACGGGGAGACGGAGAGAGACATGGTGAGACAGAGAGAGACACGGGGTGACAGAGAGAGACACGGGGAGATGGAGAGAGACACGGTGAGACTGAGAGAGACACGGGGAGACAGAGAGAGACACGGTGAGACACAGAGAGAGACACGAGGAGACAGAGACACGGGGAAACAGAGAGAGCCATGGTGAGACACAGAGAGAGACATGGGGAGACAGAGAGAGACACGGGGAGACAGAGAGAGACACGGGGAGACAGAGACACGGGGAGACAGAGAGAGACACGGGGAGACAGAGACACGGGGAGAGAGACACGTGGAGAGAGACATGGGGAGACACGGGGAGAGACACGGGGAGAGAGACACGTGGAGAGAGACACGGGAAGAAGACACGTGGAGAGAGACATGGGGAGACGGAGAGAGACACTGTGAGAGAGACACGGGGAGAGACACGGAGAGACACGGAGAGACACGTGGAGAGACACGTGGAGAGAGAGATAGGGAGACACGTGGAGAGAGACACGTGCAGAGACACGGGGAGAGAGACACGGGGAGAGAGAGAGACACGGGGAGAGAGACACGTAGAGAGAGACACGTGGAGACACGTGGAGAGAGACAGGGAGAGACACGTGGAGAGAGACACAGAGAGAGAGGCACGTGGAGAGAGACACGGGGAGAGAGACACGTGGAGAGAGAGACATGGGGAGAGAGACACGTGGAGAGACACGGAGAGAGAGAGACACGTGGAGAGAGACACGTGGAGACACGGAGAGAGAGACACGTGGAGAGAGACACGGGGAGAGAGACACGTGGAGAGAGACACGTGGAGAGAGACACGGGGAGAGAGACACGTGGAGAGAGAGACACGTGGAGAGAGACACGGGGAGAGAGACACGTGGAGAGAGACACGTAGAGACACGGGGAGAGAGAGACACGTGGAGAGAGACACGTGGAGAGAGACACGTGGAGAGAGACACGTGGAGAGAGACACGTGGAGAGAGACACGTCGAGAGAGACACGTGGAGAGAGACACGGTGAGAGAGACACGGTGAGAGAGACACGTGGAGAGAGACACGTGGAGACACGGGGAGAGAGACACGTGGAGAGAGACACGTTGAGAGAGACACGGGGAGAGAGACACGGAGAGAGAAAGAGACACGGGGAGAGAGAGACACGGGGAGAGAGAGACACGTGGAGAGAGACACGGAGAGAGAGACACGTGGAAAGAGACACGTGGAGAGAGAGACACGTGGAAAGAGAGACACGTGGAGAGAGACACGGGGAGAGAGACACGTGGAGAGAGACACGTGGAGACACGGGGAGAGAGAGACACGTGGAGAGAGACACGGGGAGAGAGACACGTGGAGAGACACGGGGAGAGACACGTGGAGAGAGACACGTGGAGAGAGACACGTGGAGAGAGACACGTGGAAACACGGGGAGAGAGACACGGGGAGAGAGACACGTGGAGAGAGACACGTGGAGAGAGACACGGGGAGAGAGACACTTGGACAGAGACACGTGGAGAGAGACACGTGGAGAGAGACACGGGGAGAGAGACACGGGGAGAGAGACACGTGGAGAGAGACACGTGGAGAGAGACACGTGGAGACACGGGGAGAGAGACACGTGGAGACACGGGGAGAGAGACACGTGGAGAGAGACACGTGGAGACACGGGGAGAGAGACACCTGGAGAGAGACACGGAGAGACACGTGGAGAGAGACACGGGGAGAGAGACACGGGGAGAGACACGTGGAGAGAGACACGGGGAGAAAGAGACACGGGGAGAGAGAGACACGTGGAGAGAGACACGTGGGGAGAGACACGGAGAGAGAGACACGTGGAGAGAGACACATGGAGAGAGAGACACGTGGAGAGAGACACGTGGAGAGAGAGACACGTGGAGAGAGACACGTGGAGAGAAACACGGGGAGAGAGACACGGGGAGAGAGACACGTGGAGAGAGACACATGGAGAGACACGTGGAGAGAGACACGTGGAGAGAGACACGTGGAGAGAGACACTGGGAGAGAGACACGTGGAGAGAGACACGTGGAGACACGGGGAGAGAGACACGTGGAGACACGGGGAGAGAGACACGTGGAGAGACACACGTGGAGAGAGACATGGGGAGAGAGAGACACGGGGAGAGAGAGACACGGGAAGAGAGACACGTGGAGACACGGGGAGAGAGACACGTGGAGAGAGACACGGAGAGAGAGACACGTGGAGAGAGACACGTGAAGAGAGACATGTAGAGACACGGGGAGAGAGACACGTGGAGAGAGACACGTGGAGAGAGACACGTGGAGAGAGAGACACGTGGAGAGAGACACGTGGAGACACGGGGAGAGAGAGAGACACGTGGAGAGAGACACGGGGAGAGAGACACGTGGAGAGAGACACGGGGAGAGACACGTGGAGAGAGACACGTGGAGAGAGAGACACGTGGAGAGACACGTGGAGAGAAACACGTGAAGACACGGGGAGAGAGACACGTGGAGACACGGGGAGAGAGACACGTGGAGAGAGACACGTGGAGAGAGACACGGGGAGAGAGAGAGACACGGGGAGAGAGAGACACGGGGAGAGAGACACGTGGAGAGAGACACGTGGAGAGAGACACGTGGAGAGAGAGACACGTGGAGAGAGAGACACGTGGAGAGACACACGTGGAGAGAGACACGTGGAGTGAGACACAGGGATGTTTGTACTTCAGGTGTACCGCACACACTGTACGCACTGTAAGTGCACGTCACAAACTGTACGTACCGCAAGCACAGTGCACACTGTACATGTTGTTGCGACTGCACTGTACACGCCGTGCTTGCTGCTGAGGAGCAGACAGCGATCCCAGCGAAGCGAAAGTGGACGAGCGAGACCACGCCCACGGGGCGGTCCGACCACGCCCATAGGTGGCAGAGACCACGCCCACGGGGCGCTCCGACCACGCCCATAGGTGGCAGAGACCACGCCCATGGGAACAGCGCCAACGCCCACGGAGACAGAGACCATGCCCACGGGGGGGGGGGGGGCAGAGACCACGCCCACGGGGGGCAGCGACCACGCCCACAGGAAACACGATCACGTAGCAATTTGGCTGCGTTCCAACCCGCTCTGAAAAATTCAGGGATTTTATATCGTTTAATAATACCAACAACAACAAAACTACAACAACAAGTTTATCCCGCAGGTGAGGTCTCTGGAGAGCAGGAGAGAAGTCTCGTGGCTGGGTGAGATGGTGGTGGGGCAGAGTGGTTAGATTATTGAGTTCAGATGATGAGAAAGTTACAAGTGCTGAATTATTTGTGTGTTTAAAACCACGTGTGAGCAAACTACGGAGACCCAGGGCAGGGGGCTAATTGGCAAAAGTTGAGTGGCTTGGCTTGAGTGAGATGGCGGGTGGGTGGGTGAATTAACCTGTGGATGATTGAGACGCTGGGTGGGTGAATCAACGTGTGGTTGAGTGGATGATTGAGACGCTGGGTGGGTGATTGAGACGCTGGGTGGGTGAATCACTTTAAGTAGTCGCGTGAAGATGGATGAGCGCTGAGTCGCTGGGTGGTGGACCGAGCAAAGATGGCGAATTTGAGAGCCACGAGGTGTCAGGGGGAGGGGCTTCAGGGGGAGGGGGGTCAGGGGGAGGGGGGTTCAGGGGGAGGGGGGGTTCAGGGGGAGGGGGGGTTTAGGGGGAGGGGGCTTCAGGGGGAGGGGCTTCAGGGGGCTTCCGGGGGCTTCTGGGCGCTGTTGATTGGGCCCGAGGTCTCCATTCTGCTGCTGCGAGGTGTGTGGTGTGTCTGGTATGTGTGGTGTGTGTGTGGTGTGTAGTGTGTGTGTGGTGTGGTGTGTGTGTGTGGTGTGTGTGTGGTGTGTGTGTAGTGTGTGTGGTGTGGTGTGGTGTGTGTGTGGTGTGTGTGATGTGTGTGTGGTGTGTGTGGTGTGTGTGTGGTGTATGTGTGGTGTGTGTGGGGTGTGTGTGTGGTGTGGTGTGTGTGGTGTGTGTGTGGTTTGTGTGGTGTGTGTGTGGTGTGTGTGGTGTGTGGTGTGTGGTGTGTGTGTGTGTGGTGGGTGTGGTGTGTGTGTGGTGTGTGTGGTGTGTGTGTGTGGTGTGTGTGGTGTGTGTGGTATGTGTGTGGTGTGTGTGTGGTGTGTGTGGTGTGTGTGTGGTGTGTGTGGTGTGTGTGGTGTGTGTGTGGTGTGTGTGTGGTGTGTGTGGTGTGTATGGTGGTGTGTGTGGTGTGTGTGTGGTGTGTGTGTGGTGTGTGTGGTGTGTGTGTGGTGTGTGTGGTGTGTGTGTGGTGTGTGTGTGGAGTGTGTGGTGTGTGTGTGGAGTGTGTGGTGTGTGTGTGGTGTGTGTAGTGTGTGTGGTGTGTGTGTGGTGTGTGGTGTGTGTGTGGTGTGTGTGGTGTGTGTGTGGTGTGTGTGTGGAGTGTGTGGTGTGTGTGTGGTGTGTGTGTGGTGTGTGTGGTTTGTGTGGTGTGTGTGGTGTGTGTGTGGTGTGTGGTGTGTGTGTGGTGTGTGTGTGGTGTGTGTGGTGTGTGTGTGTGGTGTGTGTGGTGTGTGTGGTGTGTGTGTGGTGTGTGTGTGTGGTGTGTGTGATGTGTGTGTGGTGTGTGTGGTGTGTGTGTGGTGTGTGTGGTGTATGTGTGGGGTGTGTGGTGTGTGTGGTGTGTGTGGTGTGTGTGGTGTGTGTGTGGTGTGTGTGTGGTGTGTGTGTGGTGTGTGTGGTTTGTGTGGTGTGTGTGTGGTGTGTGTGTGGTGTGTGTAGTGTGTGTGGTGTGTGTGTGGTGTGTGTGTGGTGTGTGTGGTGTGTGTGTGTGGTGTGTGTGGTGTGTGTGTGGTGTGTGTGTGTGGTGTGTGTGGTGTGTGTGGTGGGTGTGGTGTGTGTGTGGTGTGTGTGTGGTGGTGTGTGTGGTGTGTGTGTGGTGTGTGTGGTGTGTGTGGTGTGTGTGTGGTGTGTGTGTGTGGTGTGTGTGTGGTGGGTGTGGTGTGTGTGTGGTGTGTGTGGTGTGTGTGGTGTGTGTGTGGTGGTGTGTGTGGTGTGTGTGTGGTGTGTGTGGTGTGTGTGTGGTGTGTGTGTGGTGTGTGTGTGGTGTGTGTGGTGTGTGTGGTGTGTGTGTGGCGTGTGTGTGGGGTGTGTGTGGTGTGTGTGGTGTGTGTGTGTGGTGTGTGTGTGTGGTGTGTGTGGTGTGTGTGTGGTGTGTGTGTGGTGTGTGTGGTGTGTGTGGTGTGTGTGTGTGGTGTGTGTGTGGTGTGTGTGACTGTGTGTGTGTGGTGTGTGTGACTGTGTGTGTGTGGTGTGTGTGTGTGGTGTGTGTGTAGTGTGTGTAGTTTGTGTGGTGTGTGTGTGGTGTGTGTGTGGCGTGTGTGGTGTGTGTGCGGTGTGTGTGTGGTGTGTGTGGTGTGTGTGTGGTGTGTGTATGGTGTGTGTGGTGTGTGTGGTGTGTGTGTGGTGGGTGTGGTGCGTGTGTGGTGTGTGTGGTGTGTGTGGTGTGTGTGTGGTGTGTGTGGCTTGTGTGGTGTGTGTGGTGTGTGTGTGGTGTGTGTGTGGTGTGTGTAGTGTGTGTGGTGTGTGTGTGGTGTGTGTGTGGTGTGTGTGGTGTGTGTGGTGTGTGTGGTGTGTGTGTGGTGTGTGTGTGTGGTGTGTGTGTGTGGTGTGTGTGTGGTGGGTGTGGTGTGTGTGTGGTGTGTGTGGTGTGTGTGGTGTGTGTGTGGTGGTGTGTGTGGTGTGTGTGGTGTGTGTGTGGTGTGTGTGTGGTGTGTGTGTGGTGTGTGTGGTGTGTGTGGTGTGTGTGTGGCGTGTGTGTGGGGTGTGTGTGGTGTGTGTGGTGTGTGTGTGTGGTGTGTGTGTGTGGTGTGTGTGTGGTGTGTGTGTGGTGTGTGTGTGTGGTGTGTGTGGGGTGTATGTGGTGTGTGTGGTGTGTGTGTGGTGTGTGTGGTGTGTGTGTGGTGTGTGGTGTGTGTGTGGTGTGTGTGTGTGGTGTGTGTGGTGTGTGTGTGGTGTGTGTGTGGTGTGTGTGACTGTGTGTGTGTGGTGTGTGTGACTGTGTGTGTGTGGTGTGTCTCCTGGCCAAACCCCAATTGGCGGAGCCAGGAGATTGAATACCTACCCTCGGGGCTACTCCAGAAACAACGAAAAGCCACTACGGTTGGCCACGTGGAATGTTCGAACGCTCATTGCAGAGGAGAGGCTGCCACTCCTCTGTCGGGAGCTGGACCGGTACCGCCTGGATCTATGCGGCATTCTGGAGGTCCGGTGGACCGGCTCTGGCTCCTGCCACCATGAGGGGTGGACAGTCCTCTACTCGGGGCAGCAGACTGCCAAACAACAGGGTGTGGGTCTTCTTTTGAACAAAAGAATGAAGGGGGCGTGGGAGCGTGGCGGTGAGGTGTGGGAAGCTGTAAGCCCCAGGCTACTTTGGGCTCGCCTTCCCATCAACCGGAGGCGAGGAATGGTGGTCGTGGTTACTTATGCCCCCACCGAAGATGAACATCCGTGGAGGGATGCAGGCAAAGCCGATGAGTCAGATGCCTTCTATGACCTCCTGTCACAGGTGCTGGCTAAAGTGGCCCCTCGGGATAGAGTCATCATGTTGGGTGACTTCAATGCCCAAGTTGGTCATGATACTGGCACCTGGTCTGGAGTGATTGGAGGGCATGGGCCAGATCAGCTCAATAACAACGGTAGGAGGCTGCTAGATTTTTGTGCAGCCCATGGGCTTGTAATTACCAACACGCTGTTCCGGCATCGGCGCATCCACACAACATCATGGATGCATGCCGGGTCCAAGCAAGAACATCTGCTGGACTACATAGTGACGGACCAGCGAATGCGAGCCCATGTCCTTGACACCAGGACCTACCGTGGAGCTGATCTGCCCTCTGACCATCGACTAGTCATCTGTAAGATGCGCCTGCCATTCTTCCACTCCGGTGGTGGGTGTACACCCAGGACCCCATTCCAACCTAAAGTGGCCTGGTCTCAGTTATCTGATGAAAGTTGCAAGCGAGAATTTCATCATCGCTTGCGGCTGGGATTGGCATCGTCCCCGACTCCTCCTGATGTCGAGGGTAAATGGGCGAGGTTTAGGACTGTGATTCATGCAGCTGCAATGGCTGCTTTGGGTACGCGGTCCAGACCTCCCCAGACACCCTGGATGACAGAGGAGTTGTTCACGATGGTTGAGAAAAAGCGACAGGCCCACTGTCATCGGCTACAGAATCCCACGTCAGAGAATGAGGAGGCTTACCGCAGCCTTCGCTCGGAGGTTCGGAGAGCCGTGAGGCGCTGCAAGGATGGGTGGTGGTCGCGGGTTGCTGAGGAGATCGAGTCTGCCTCAGTGGCCCGTGATCACAAATCTCTATTTAACTCCATCAAAAAAGTAACCTGCAGCGCCACACCTATTACCATCATTAGGGGAAAAAACGGTGATCCAATTTCCGACCCCCAGGAACAGGTTCGCAGATTTGCTGAGCATTTCTGTGAGGTCCTGGGGGAGGGAAAATCCCTCAGCCAGGAAAACATCATGGCACAAAGTGAGGATGACCCTGCTGAGGCTGCGGTGCCTCAAATATTGGATGAAGTCACCCCCTGTGAGTGGCTGGCTGAGGTGCCATCTGCTGAGGAAGTATTGAAGGCGATCCGGAGTCTGAGACCAGGAAAGGCAGCGGGCAGAGATGATCTCCCAAGCGAAATGCTGAGGGAGGGTGGCGTTTGTGCACAGACTGCCCTATATGACATCATAACAACAGTCTGGACCACTGGACGGGTTCCGCAGGATTGGAAGGATGCCCTGGTGGTCCCCCTTTTTAAGAAGGGGGACCGCACAGACTGTAACAACTACAGGGGCATCTCACTCCTCAGTGTGCCGGGAAAGGTCCTGGCAAGGATTATTCAGCATCGCCTTGCCAGGCACGCTGAGGAGAGGCTTGCGGAGCCCCAATGCGGTTTCAGGAAAGGGCGGTCCTGCACAGATGCCATATTTTCTGTCCGTCTGCTACAGCAGAGGTGTAGGGAATTCCAACAAGACCTACATCTCTGCTTTATTGACCTGGTCAAGGCCTATGATACCATCAGTAGGCCTGGGCTCTGGGTCGTTCTTCGTGCTTTTGGAGTACCTGACCCTCTGCTCACGATCATTAAGGACCTTCATGATGGTGAGCGGGCCCGGGTAAAACTACGTGGCCGGGAGTCAGAGCCATTCCCTGTACACCTTGGGGTGCGACAGAGATGTCCTCTGGCTCCCACATTATTTAACATCTATTTTGACCACGTAGTTCGTGAAGCCTTCAATAGCTGTACCGGGGGAATCTCCATATGGTACAGATATAATGGGAGGCTAATCGATGCCCGGGTGCGGTCAAGGGATGGCTCCCTATTGCTCAACCACGTTATGTATGCTGATGACTTGGTAATAGCTGCTCAGTCAGAGGAGGAGTTGGAGACGCTGCTGCTGAGACTGGAGCGTGCCACTAAGAGGTGGGGCCTTACCATCAGCCCCACCAAAACTAAGCACCTGCCTGGGTATTTTGTACCATCGGACACTCCACCCCCACAACTCCCAATCGGTGATGGGGCAGTTGTGGAGAGAGTGGAGAGTTTCCCATACCTGGGCAGTGTGCTTATGACTGGCTCCAGTTTAACAGCAGAGGTCTCACTCCGAATCAGTCGAGCGGCAATATCTTTTCATCGGTGGCGTAATGCTGTGTGGAAGCTACCTGGTCTGTCGCTCCGCACTAAGCTTCAGGTCTTCTCGGCCACGGTCATTCCCTCCCTTCTCTACGCTTGCGAAACGTGGACCCCCCTAATGGAACATCTTCGCCGGTTAGAAACATTTAGGCTGGCCTGCCTACGATCCATCCTGGGTTTAACCAGACTGGATTGTGTGAGGAGCTCACAAATCCTTGAAAGATCTGGGCAGGGTCCCATCGGTGAGCTCCTCCGGCAGGCAAGGCTGCGATGGCTGGGTCATGTAGCCCGCATGCCCAGCCACCGCATGCCGAAACAGCTTTTGTTTGGCCGGATTGAGGGGGCTAAGCGGGCGCGGCACGGGCTAGAGAAGAGATGGAGTGATGTGGTACAGGAGGACGTGGAGCTGAGTGGACTTGCCGATGACTGGTACCAGCGGTGTCAAGATCGGCCTCTGTGGAGGAGGCTCGTGAAGGATGCTACTGGGCAGTTGGAGGCAGTCGCCCTCCAACAACAACGGAGGGCGGAGGAGCGACGCTCATAACAGCGAGCGGAGCGCCGGGTGGCTAAAGCACAGCAGGTTGGCACAGTAGGGGGCACAGGTGGTGCATCAGCCAGTCATCTCAGTCAGTCGACCCGTGGCACCTGGGTCTGCCCCGTGACCTCCTGCCAGCGGGCGTTCGACACTTCACGTGGCCTCAGGGTGCACATAGCCTGGCACAAGCGTCGTGGTGACGTCACCACCACTTAGTGGCGAATGGCGGTTGTTGTTGTGTGGTGTGTGTGGTGTGTGTGTGTGGTGTGTGTGGTGTTTGTGTGTGGTGTGTGTGTGGTGTGTGTGTGGTGTGTGTGTGGTGTGTGCCCAGGCATGGTGTGCGTGTGGTGTGTGTGGTGTGTGTGTGGTGTGTGTGTGGTGTGTGTGTGGTGTGTGTGGTGTGTGTGTGGTGTGTGTGGTGTGTGGTGTGTGTGTGGTGTGTGTAGTGTGTGTGGTGTGTGTGGTGTGTGTGTGGTGTGTGTGTGGTGTGTGTGTGGTGGGTGTGGTGTGTGTGGTGTGTGTGTGGTGGTGTGTGTGGTGTGTGTGTGTGGTGTGTGTGTGGTGTGTGTGGTGTGTGTGTGGTGTGTGTGGTGTGTGCCCAGGCATGGTGTGTGTGTGGTGTGTGTGGTGTGTGTGTGGTGTGTGTGTGGTTTGTGTGTGGTGTGTGTGGTGTGTGTGGTGTGTGTGGTGTGTGTGTGGTGTGTGTGTAGTGTGTGTGTGGTGTGTGTGTGGTGTGTGTGTGGTGTGTGTGGGGTGTGTGTGGTGTGTGTGTGGTGTGTGTGTTGTGTGTGTGGTGTGTGTGGTGTGTGTGTGGTGTGTGTGGTGTGTGTGTGTGGTGTGTGGTGTGTGTGTGGTGTGTGTGACTGTGTGTGTGTGGTGTGTGTGACTGTGTGTGTGTGGTGTGTGTGTGTGGTGTGTGTGTAGTGTGTGTAGTTTGTGTGGTGTGTGTGTGGTGTGTGTGTGGCGTGTGTGGTGTGTGTGCGGTGTGTGTGTGGTGTGTGTGGTGTGTGTGTGGTGTGTGTATGGTGTGTGTGGTGTGTGTGGTGTGTGTGGTGTGTGTGTGGTGGGTGTGGTGCGTGTGTGGTGTGTGTGTGGTGTGTGTGGTTTGTGTGGTGTGTGTGGTGTGTGTGTGGTGTGTGTGTGGTGTGTGTAGTGTGTAAGGTGTGTGTGTGGTGTGTGTGTGGTGTGTGTGGTGTGTGTGTGTGGTGTGTGTGGTGTGTGTGTGGTGTGTGTGTGTGGTGTGTGTGGTGTGTGTGTGGTGGGTGTGGTGTGTGTGTGGTGTGTGTGGTGGTGTGTGTGGTGTGTGTGTGGTGTGTGTGGTGTGCGTGTGGTGTGTGTGTGGTGTGTGTGTGGTGTGTGTGGTGTGTGTGTGGCGTGTGTGTGGGGTGTGTGTGGTGTGTGTGGTGTGTGTGTGTGGTGTGTGTGTGTGGTGTGTGTGGTGTGTGTGTGGTGTGTGTGTGGTGTGTGTGTGTGGTGTGTGTGGTGTGTGTGGGGTGTATGTGGTGTGTGTGGTGTGTGTGTGGTGTGTGTGGTGTGTGTGTGGTGTGTGTGTGTGGTGTGTGTGGTGTGTGTGTGGTGTGTGTGTGGTGTGTGTGACTGTGTGTGTGTGGTGTGTGTGACTGTGTGTGTGTGGTGTGTGTGTGTGGTGTGTGTGTAGTGTGTGTAGTGTGTGTGGTGTGTGTGTGGCGTGTGTGGTGTGTGTGTGGTGTGTGTGGTGTGTGTGTGGTGTGTGTGTAGTGTGTGTGGTGTGTGTGGTGTGGTGTGTGTGGTGTGTGTGGTGTGTGTGTGGTGTGTGTGGTGTGTGTGTGTTTTGTGTGTGGTGTGTGTGTGGTGTGTGTGTTGTGTGTGGTGTGTGTGGTGTGTGTGTGGTGTGTGTGTGGTATGTGTGGTGTGTGTGTGTGGTGTGTGTGTGATGTGTGTGTGGTGTGTGTGTGGTGTGTGTGTGGTGTGTGTGGTGTGTGCCCAGGCATGGTGTGCGTGTGGTGTGTGTGGTGTGTGTGGTGTGTGTGTGTGGTGTGTGTGGTGTGTGTGTGGTGTGTGTGGTGTGTGTGTGGTGTGTGTGGTGTGTGTGTGGTGGTGTGTGTGGTGTGTGTGTGGTGTGTGTGTGGTGTGTGTGGTGTGTGTGTGATGTGTGTGGTGTGTGTGTGGTGTGTGTGTGGTGTGTGTGGTGTGTGTGTGGTGTGTGTGGTGTGTGGTGTGTGTGTGGTGTGTGTAGTGTGTGTGGTGTGTGTGGTGTGTGTGTGGTGTGTGTGTGGTGTGTGTGTGGTGGGTGTGGTGTGTGTGGTGTGTGTGTGGTGGTGTGTGTGGTGTGTGTGTGTGGTGTGTGTGTGGTGTGTGTGGTGTGTGTGTGGTGTGTGTGGTGTGTGCCCAGGCATGGTGTGTGTGTGGTGTGTGTGGTGTGTGTGTGGTGTGTGTGTGGTTTGTGTGTGGTGTGTGTGGTGTGTGTGGTGTGTGTGGTGTGTGTGTGGTGTGTGTGTAGTGTGTGTGTGGTGTGTGTGTGGTGTGTGTGTGGTGTGTGTGGGGTGTGTGTGGTGTGTGTGTGGTGTGTGTGTTGTGTGTGTGGTGTGTGTGGTGTGTGTGTGGTGTGTGTGGTGTGTGTGTGTGGTGTGTGGTGTGTGTGTGGTGTGTGTGACTGTGTGTGTGTGGTGTGTGTGACTGTGTGTGTGTGGTGTGTGTGTGTGGTGTGTGTGTAGTGTGTGTAGTTTGTGTGGTGTGTGTGTGGTGTGTGTGTGGCGTGTGTGGTGTGTGTGCGGTGTGTGTGTGGTGTGTGTGGTGTGTGTGTGGTGTGTGTATGGTGTGTGTG